>NW_022985370.1:623231-827688 GCF_010093625.1 Macroventuria anomochaeta
GCCGAAGTCAATGTGCCCTTTCCCGGTCTACCTGATGACGAAGAGGCTGGACTTGATTCTGGGTTTTTGGTCATGAGCAGCGAGCAAGTCAAGAGCATCTTCGATCCCGTCGTACAAGAGGTCATTAACCTGGTGGAAGGTCAAGTGGAAACGATTAGAGCAAATGGCGGCCTTGTCTGTGGAATCGTTCTTGTGGGAGGGTTTGGACAAAGCAACTACTTGTATTCGCGTATGAAGACTCATTTCAACAGCGCACCCCCTCCACCCTACTCGGAACGACCGACTCACGCCATCGCCATGGCCGCCACACAATCCGTCGAGATATACCACCCTATACACGCTTGGACTGCGGTAGTAAGAGGAGCAGTGCTTCGAGGTCTGGAAGGTAGCATAGTAGTCAGCAGGAGAAGTCGATGGCACTATGGCACAAGCTATGCAACTGTGTTCGACGAAGCGAAACATCCCATATCTGACAGGTACTGGAGCCCGCTTTGGGAGAGGTGGATGGTCAGCGATCGTATGCAGTGGCATATTGCGAAGGTACGTTCACCAGGAAGTAGCAATGAGGAGGTTGTTAACATTGTACAGGGCGCACAAGTTTCTGAATCACAACCTATTTCGTTCCACTACACACGCAACTTCCGGCCTGGCCAGTCGCTGATTGTCGAAGACGACCTGATTGCATGCGACATGGATGTCGCACCGGACTCCTTCTGCAAAGGTCTCATCAACGTGTGCACGCTCACCACGGATCTAAACACTGTGCCGAAGAGTCTGTTTACGCGTTTGACAACGACCAAGGGCGTCGAGTTCGACAACCTGGACTTCACACTCGACATGCGGATAGAGAGTGCAGGCTTAGTCTTTGAGCTGAAAGTTGATGGTGTCAGATATGGAGGTGTGCAAGCCAAGTTCCACTGAACAACTATTACAAGCGCTGAGCTGGAGCATAAAAATCGCCAAGCGATTGGGCAAACAGCAAATCCCTGATGCGGTTTGCTTCGCACCCAGCAATACCCAGCCGGCAACCTTCGTGCCAGGCACTGCCAACATCTTCCTTGTTGAACAACCGGCTTCTGGACCTCTACCACAATATCAGCGCCATCTCCATCCTTCAATATGTATGTACTGTGTCGGATGAGATTCACAACTCCAGTAACATTATGGTCTCTTCCCGGCACGTCTACAGTCAGCGTCAGCCAAGGTGTAGCTGATAGGAAGGCGTAGGGAGCGTAAGGACAGTCAAAGCTATAAATCGTTGTGATGATGGCATGAGGGCAGTCTGTATGGACCCGAACATGTTGGATACACATCTTGTCGACAAGTGCATATTTTGGAATTGCAGAAGAGGTGGACTTCTTTAACGAGTAGACAGGTACGCATATATATGCGGCCCTTCTGATTTGAAGCTCACATCAAACAAAAAGTTATAATGATAAGAGCTGCTCTCCGTCAGACAACATGAGCACCATCGTGGTTGTGATGAAAGAATCGTAGCGTGACAATGAAGCAAGCGCGGCGCACGCCAAACGCGGGAGAGCAACGATCTCTGACAAGGGCTACATCCCGCAGATATGGTTCACACGTTCAGCATGCGCTGTGTTCCGCTGTAAAGTCGTTGCGGTACATAGAATTGGCCAATAAAGTGACATCATATGCTCGTTGAATATCGAGGCCACTACAACCCATGCGCGCCTCACACCTTACGATAATTCTCAGCCTGCACTTTCCCCTCTTATGTGTCCACCTGCATTTATTTTTACGTCCTAGCTACCCGCCAGACCGTCATGTTCGTTCCAAAAGTTCCCTCTAACGTCACATTGACGCGCTGCGCGTCGCGACTTATTCGTGACGTCAGCAGACAAGACAGTCTTCGCTGTATATCAACTGCCACACGACAGCCCCTCTTCCAGAACTACATAACAACTCGCAGACCTTTTATGCCAGCCCAGCAACGCGCAAACCAAATATCAAACCAACTTCGACAATCGTGTTCCACAATGAGCAATAACGCAGAGCTCCAGCAGTCCAGCATCTTCAATGTCAAGGACAAGATCGCCCTTGTCACTGGAGGTGGATCGGGTATCGGCCTGATGATTACACAGACGCTTGCTGTCAACGGTGCGAAGGTCTATATTGTTGGCAGGACGGAGGAGAAGCTTGAGAAGGTCGTTGAGGCTCATGGCAAGGATATCTCGGGTCAGATTATCCCTGTTGTTGGGGATGTGCAGACCAAGGATGGCGTCCAGTAAGTTATCTGACCTGCTCCTGAGTCCCTTTTTGCGGGACCGCTGTTCATGGTTTCCTGTTGGTAGTCTTGGGTTTACGGCTTGAACGCCTCCCGGCTCTGGTTCGAGGCTCTCAATTTCCCAAAAATGGGAATTGCGAGTTCCTCATCTTGGCCTCCGGGTTGGCGTTTGGAGTACCTCCGGGCTTCCTCATGAGATGACCAATCTTTCAAAATCGGGATTTGCGATTCTTGTATCCTGGCTCTCGAGCTAGTGTTCTGAATGACTCCAGGGTTTTATTTGGATTTTCTTATACTTGAGACACGATGCTAACAATCGCAAAGGAAGATTCTGAACGAGATCGAGTCGAAGGAGAAGTACCTAGACATCCTCGTCAACAACGCCGGAATCGCATACGGCAAGACTAGCACTAAGGTTGAGAGTGCTGAGGAGTTCTCGAAGAATATGTTTGGCGAGACAAGCGAGAAGGAGTGGCTTGACACCTACCAGACCAACGTCGTCGGTCCTTTCCTGATGGTATGATGGCACCATGCTTCAATTCCTCAAATTGACATCAGCTAATATATTTCTCAGGGAACTGCCTTTCTTCCTCTTCTCGCAAAGGGAACCGAGCAGACGCACGGCTGGTCCTCCACCATCGTCAACATTTCCTCGATCTCCGGCCACGTCCGCATTTCGCAAGACCACTTCTCTTACAACGCCAGCAAGGGCGCTACAATCCATCTTAACAAGATGCTCGCAACCGAAATTGCAAAGAACGGCATCAAGGTTCGCGTCAACAGCATCGCCCCGGGTGTCTTCCCCAGTGAGATGACCACCCAGGAGAGCAGTGACAAAACCCAGAAGTCGGAGATGCCGAAGGAGAAGAAGGAGGGTCTTCCTGCTCAGCGTCCTGGCAAGGACACCGACATGGCTCAGTCGATCATGTTCGTTACCACATGCCAGTACCTCAACGGACAGACGATTACCGTGGACGGAGGCTACTCCATGCAGGCCGGAAACTAAGTTCAGTGCCGCGACTACTCCATGCTTGCTGGCCAAAGACACCTTCCGCGCATCTTACCTTCTAGCTCACCGGTGAGCAACATGTGTATTACCTAGAATAGCAGGGTGAGGCTTGGGGATAGCGCCCATTTAGTCCAGCCGCATATTTAGATACGAAGCAATGAAGTCATGAACAAGCCATGTATTTTTTTCTGTAGTACAATCGATGGACCCGATTTGCCCTGGACATGCGAGAACGCACAAGTTGCTGAAGACCTCCGGGGTGTCACAAAGGTAGATCGAAACGTCTAATGGCTCTGGTCTAAGAGCAGATATGAAGGCATGAACGAGCCATATTTCTCTTCTTCAATCCAAAAGGGGTAAGCGACATGATAAGCAACGCCTCAAAGCTTCGTGCCTGACGATGTCTGGATCAGGAGCCAGAGTCAGGGGTCAGTGTGAATAAGGCCATGATTGGATCCGGCCGTTAGCGCTTGGCGTTTGCTTAACTTTTCGGCATTGACGGCTCCACTCCAGCTCCTCCACCTCGTAAGACTGCGCATTTTCGTACCTCGTGTCCAGCTGATCAGGAGCGTTTGCAATCTCGCTGATTATGGATGTTTCTGTTCGATGCGTTGTTGAACGCAGGAAACGCTTTCAACGCGACACGTCAGCTGATGGTAAACAACAATACGACGTTGACTACGCGCCAGCAAACTTCTTCATTCCACCGCATGATAAGGCGCCACCTCGGCCACCATTTCCGCCGTAGGCAAATCTCCGGGTCAATGGGATCTGCTTTGGAACCTCCATGATCCCTGCATTCGGGAACGGGCTTTGCTTTTGACGTAAACTGGCAGCCCATAGCGCCCGCTAAGGGTTAAAACGCTCAAAGTCGCTGGAACAACCTTGCAAACTGCCCATCAGGCCTCACTGCACGTGGTGGTGATTGGACATGCAAGGTATGAGCGGCAACAATAATACGGGGTCATCTAAAAATATGTCTACATAAGAGAGCTGCCCTAGACGTTTGGTGGGTTTCTCTTGTGTTGTCGATTGCATCTCGTTGTTTCGTCGTCGCATACATTCGTTCGTTTCCAAGTACAAGTCATTCGTTACAGAATCAATCGTAGTCATAATGAAGTTCGCTGCTGTCGCTATCCTTTCCCTCGCTGCGGGTGTCATCGCTCAGATCGACCCCGAGCACTGCGGTCCTAAGTACGGCAACCTGGTCTGCAAGGACAACAACTGCTGCTCTCAATATGGATGGGTACGTCATCTTCAATCACCTTAAACCAAGTCAATTCGACTAATGCATCACAGTGCGGCAGCACAAAGGATCACTGCGACGCCTCGACATGTTTGAAGTCCTTCTCCGCCCCCGGCTCCTCCTGCGCCCCTAAAGCCTCCACCACATTGAAGACCACTACCAAGGCCTCCGCACCCACTTCCGCCGCCCAGACCTTCCCCGCCTCCGTCCCGGTCATCGACGTCTGCGGCCACGCCCAAGGTGGCGTAACGTGCCCTGGCGCTGGAGCCAACGGCTACTTCTACCGCTGCTGCTCGACCGCCGGCCACTGCGGCCCCAAGAACGACATCCAGGACCAGGCGCTGTACTGCGGCGACGGCTGCCAGGCCGGCTACGGAAAGTGCGATAGCCAGAAGGCGCCCTCTGAGCCCACTGTTGCGAGAGGTGCGGATGCGGGTGAGGGCGAGACTTGCGGACCGATTGTCAACAAGAAGTGCAAGGCTGGACTCTGCTGCTCCGGATCCAACTTCTGCGGTACCGGAGATGATTTCTGTGGTGCGGCGAACTGGTGTCAGAAGAACTGGAGTGGATCTACAAACCTGTGCAAGGCATAGATGTTGGAAACAGTGCTGAGGGAAATTTGGATATGGGAGATAAACTAGAGGCAGTGTTGCGGTGATAACGGATCGTTTCCCGCCAGTAGAGAAAAGTTTAGAGGAGAAACGGAAACACCCAAAGCCATTGCAGGCATCTTTTTTGTCTCTATCGATCCGCTGGTGCACTGCTGTCTTCCCGGGCGCCGTTTCCACTGATATGGAAGAGAGTTTTCAGGATGCCAGAAGTCTGAGTACCTTCAGGTCACACTTTCAGCCAGACCCTTGCACCGCGACGATAAGAACATAGGGATGTCTCAATGGTACAGCTTGAGTGTATTTTCCGGATAGGTCTGTATGACGACCATGTCGCGATTGAATCTCGAGAGCGGCATTGAGGAGCACTTCGAAGCTAGATCCGTTTCTTCGTTCATTACCGTCACAAAGCTATGGATTATGACGATGGCACAAAGCCTAGCCTAACACATCCCTTAAGAGACGTGAGATACGCCATTACGGGCTGGTGTACCAGGTGCAGCGTGTGTCTCGACAACCAGATAAGCCCAATCAATTCGCGTAAGTTGGGTTTCATAGCGCGGTGTTGGTGGTGTTTAGGGTTGGAAGGTGGAAATGAGCGTGACGGTACCGAGTTAGTCCGCACACGCGACATCACGTGATCATATTTGCTATCTGCATTTGCGGCAACGTCCAGATTGAGAGTTCTTCACGATTTTGAAAGATGGAACTTGAGATTGAACGCGTATAGCAATATTGGCTTCTCAAGCGCCGGCTAAGCTCTGTGCCGTACCTATCCTCAAACGTATAGCCTTATTTCTCGTTGTATTGCTTTCTAGCCCATCCTTATGGATACGCAGCACCAAGAGACACCAACATTGTTCTTCTGTACGGGTGTGAAGCTACAATGCAACAAGCTTCAGCGTGCTATGGTAGTACAGGTTAAAAAAATACGGCCCCTTCTAATCATTCATCCATCCTAAGAAACAATCGTAAAAGATCCGCGTAAGCAAAAATGATGTGTTTCCGTCACGGGGAATCGAACCCCGGCCACATCGGCACTTAGCGATGAGAGCGATGTATCCTAGCCACTAGACCATAACGGAGATTTCTGATGAAAATCTAAACGAATATAATATATATATTCATTATGATTTTTGTTTGCCTGACGGCATCCCTGAGCGCTAGACCTTCGAAGTTAGATGCTGAAAGTTTAGTTGTGCGGGCTACCTCGGTACCGAGTGCCCCACCAGATCACTGACTTTGCCATGTTGATGTAGTAAGAAGCTTTTAGCAAGTGGTCTATATTCGTAGGGATACTGTCAAACTGACTGTGGGTATTGGGGGTTAACGAGAAAACAAACATGCCACCGCGCTCATTGCAGGAACGAACTCTCTCTTCTTGCACGCCAATCTTAGCAGCCTGCTGTTCATGTCGGCTTCGATGTCACAACCTCAGAGCTGTTGCGCTCCTTGAACCAGGCAAACCATGCAACGACCAAAGTAATAGCCAACACCAGGGCAGTCGTTGCTTCGGTCGAGAGACTCGTGGATATGCTTCGAGAGAGTCAAAGGGAGTTCTCAGACTTGTCACTGAGGGCGGGAATCTGCTGGTTGAGGTAGGCCTCAAGGTGGTCGATCTCGTCGGCATCTGCAGAATGTACCAGGCCCTTGTATGTCCTGAAGTCGACCTTGTATCCATGGCTTGTGAGCTCATCCGCGCTCAACTTGCCGTATTTGTGTGCAACAATTTGGTCGGCGTCGCCGTGTCCCATGAAGATGGGTGTGTTCTGGTTGGGGTTTTCCGTGGGGATCATGTCCTTGATCTTCTTCTGCAGCAGCAAGTAGCAGCTGAGACCGAAGATACCTCCCAACTGGTTCTTGTATGTGACGCCAGACAGCAGAGACATGGCGCCTCCTTGAGAGAAGCCACCGATAACGATTCGGCTCGCAGGAATGCCCTTTGCGACTTCCTCGTCGATGAGAGAGTGGAAGTAGTCACGGGACTTGATAATGCCCGCTTCGTCCTCCGCGCGGTCGGTGAGGGTGCTGAGGGACTTGATGTCGTACCATCCTGGCATACTCATGCCCATGTTCTATGGTTTTCAGCATACACGGGTTTCAGCGTCGTTGGTGTACCTACGAGGGTGATGGGAATGTTCGGCGCATTTGGGAAGATAAACGAGACTTCCTCAAACTTGCTGCGTCGGCGCCAGTTCTCTGCGAGGAAGATCCTACGCAATGTCAGTATGTCTCGGTACTACAAAACGATGCGACTTACCATCCTGCGCCGGAGTCGCCCAGCCCGTGAGCAACGATGACAGTCGCGGTGTGCTTTTTGAGGGCAGGTACGACGAAAGGTGCTCTTCCAGCCATGTTTCTGAACATATACGGATATCTGTAAAGGGGTCTAGGGCTGTAAGGGAGGCGCGATACGGAAGACTAGAATCGCGGGGCAGACGCGTGAATTCCGAGGAAGCCTGTCGCGCTAGACATCTAGATATGCAGGGTCTAGGGGTCTGAGCGCCAATCAATGACGTCCTGTACCTTTGCCATTCATCGCGCCCTTAGCATTCACCCATAAACTCTGTTGCTCCACTGATGTCACGTTTGTTTTTACCTTAAGCTTGCGAACTTGCGATTGTGTTTCCTTCTTCTGCCATAACAATTGACGTTTAGTCACCTTGCCTTTGCCTTTGCATCTGCATCTGCATCGCCATCGCCTCCAATCTGTTTTTTACTTCCCTGTTCGTCAGAACTTCGCTGATTCGTTCTTTACGTCATTTGAGTTTGTCAAAACCGCCCATCATGGCAAGAGTTACGCGAGGCTCTGCACGTATAGCAACGGCGGCGTCTTTGAAAGACGTGATAGATCAACCAGTACAGCTCTCAAGTCCGCCATCAAGTCCACCAGCAACGCCCAAACCTACCAACTCACGCAAGAGGAAGGCTATCAAAGAGGAAGACGTGTCGCCTGAGAAATCCTTGGCGATACCCAAGAGTACGAAGCGCGCAAAGAAAGTGAAGAAGGAGGAGGGCGTTGACGATCTGCCGCACAACCTCGGAGCTGTTCCTGACCTCTCGCCAAAGGTAGAGGAAGAGGAGGAAACCTCATCTGCGAAAAAGACCAAGAAAGCAACGAAACCAAAGCAAGCCGTCAAGGCGAAGAAGGAAGGTGTCGATGACCTCGTTACAAAAGCTATAACGACCGACAAGAAGACAGCCAAGAAGAAGGCTAGCTATGGTCTTACACCTGGTCAAACCCCATACCCCAACTACCCACATCCAACCCCCGAAGAATGCGAAGAAGTAACGCGTCTCCTCTCCAAAGTCCACGGCGAAGTCACAATGCCCAAAGAAATCCCACTGCCATCCCTCGAAGTGTCCGGCTGCGGTGAAGTTCCCTCGGTCCTCGATGCGCTAATCCGCACGCGCCTGTCCGCAGCAACATCCTGCGCAAACTCTTCCCGCGCCTTCGCGGGTCTCGTGAAACGCTTCGGCATCCTGCAATCCGGCGTCGGCAAAGGCAGCGTAGACTGGAACGCAGTGCGCAAAGCCGATGTAAAAGAGATATTCGAAGCGATCAAATCCGGTGGCCTCGCAGACGTCAAGAGCAAAGACATCAAGAAGATCCTGCAAATGGTCTGGGAAGAAAATCAAGCGCGCCGCGACGCACTGAAGTCCTCAACCATCCAAGCTCAGGGAGAAGCGAACGAAGCAGCAGAAGAGAAGGACAAGGAGATGCAGAAAGCAGATGAAGACATCGTTTCTTTGGATCATCTGCACTTGCTATCGAACGACGATGCTTTCGCCCACCTAACCTCCTATCCCGGCATCGGCCCCAAAACAGCCTCCTGCGTACTCCTCTTCTGTCTCCAACGCCCCTCCTTCGCAGTAGACACGCACGTCTTCCGGCTGTGCAAGTGGCTGAACTGGGTCCCGCCTCCAGGCGACGAGCGCGGTCTTGCACCAGGTGCGAAAGGAACCTTTGCTGGCCCAACGCGCAACTCGACATACGCGCATTGCGAGGTTAGGGTACCGGATCACTTGAAATATCCGCTGCATCAGCTGCTGATCAGGCATGGCAAGAGTTGTCCTAGGTGCAGAGCGATCACAGGGGAGAGTAGTGAGGGGTGGGAGAAAGGGTGTCCGATTGATAATCTTGTGCAGAGGAGTGGTGGGCGGAAGGGGGATGGTGGCAGTCCAGTCAAGGCTAACGGCAAGGTTGCAAATGGGAAGAAGACGAAGGCAAAGGCAAAGGGGAGGATGAGAGTTGAGAGTGAGGATGAGAGCGAGGCTGAGGCTAGTGAGCTGAGCGATGCAGAGAGCAGCGCGCTAAGCGATCTTGTGAGCGATGCTGAGATTGAAGCGTCGGAGGTTGAAGGGTCTGTTTCCGAGTAATCTCGTTTGTACACTGGCGTTAATCTACGATATTGCGTTTTGCGAACAGCATCATCTTGTACCGATATGTCACGATTTGTTTCGAGTTTGAAGCGGGCGTCATAGGACATAGTACTCTTGCAAAAACACGTGCTCTCAATTTTGACCTTTCACGAGCCCTGACTTTTTAGTGTCGCCATCGCATCAATGATGCATTGATATACAAGGCGTAACTCATTCTGACATTGGTGGCGTCTGTCGTCCAACCGATCAGCCTCACGAGTACAAATCTCGACACGCAAGGTGGCTTAGTGTTGTGTAAGGAGCAACATGCGGCTGTGACGGTACACGATGCAGGGACGCACAACTGTACTCGCCCAGTGCGCCAAGTCTTTCATGGGCACTCTCGTTCCTCCAGCCTGAGCGAAAGAATCTAAACAGAGCTTGGGAGGTCCACACAACAGAGGTGCAAGAAAGCACAATGCAGTAGCGTTATGCAAATGGGGGTGGTCTTGATGTTGTCGATTCCCTCCTGCAGATCATAGTACTTCCTTTGGGGAAAACGTCCCTTGTTGTTGAAGTGGACAGTCGTTCGGATCCGAGAACGCCTCACGAATTGCATGTCGTTAGCATCATCTGACGGCCATGAGGGCCCTTACAGGACTTGAGGCCTGCTGCATGCGTTGTTTTGCAACGTCACGGGACTAGTATCATTGGGTAGTACTAGACGTGTCCGTAGCCATTACATGTCGGGTACCTGCAGGATCAAAAGACTTGAACGTTATGGTTAATGGTTGGCTGTCAAAGAACATGTGCCCTGGTTTCATTCAACGGTGTGATGATATGCATACTTGATGTCAAAGGACGACTGTGGTGTTTTCTTGCACCGCCGAATGACAGTGCAAGAGCGATGCTAAAAGTTGCATACTGTACAAGGCTACAAAACGGCAGCAAAGGAGCGTGACCATCTCGTCGCTGCAACTATCCCAGACCTCAGAATACTACCGCGAAATGTGGATCTGTATTCAGAAGCTCTTTTCTACCAAACAGTCTCGTCCCGTCAGTTCCGAAATTGCCCCAGCAGTCAGCCGCTTTGTTGTACAGATTATTAATCTCTGGCGTTGTAAGCTTCCTCGACTAGTGTTTGTGGTGTCTGTTCCACAGGCACGTTGGTAACTGAACGCCCAGGTGATGCATGTGTAGTGGCATGTAAAACGGCTCTCGAGATTTCCTTGAGTAACCTGAGGTCAAACGTCGAAAATCTTTCTAAGACCAAATATGGTGGTATATTTGGTAATGATGATACCGGCAATGTACACAGATCTGCAATTCAAATTGCCAGAAGGCGGAGAGGTGGAGCACTTCGAGCTTGGTCGTTGGGATGAGAGCCGACAGGGTTCCTGAATGTCAACGTTTGTGCCCAAGCCTCAAATTCAAAGACGCAGTGCGGCGGAATGACCAGGAGACAGCATGCAAGATGCTGACGGATTTTCAAATCTAGTGGCGACGAGTTGGATAGTGCGCTCAGCCCAACAGTACTATAGCAGTCAGTACTTCATAGTAATACTTTCAGCATGTTTGTGATATCTCACCTTCCCAGTTCCAATCTCGCATTACGCCCAACCAGTGAAGGCGACCTTTGACTGTGAATTCTGGATTGAGCAGCTCTACGTTGTCGTTTGGTGATGCTCCACTCCTTCGGCGTCCCTGTTCGAACAGATGTGAGATCGACGTTGGATGCTGTGCATCCGAGTCGGGAGCTCTACGATTAGGCCTTGATTCAAGCCAGCAGACGTCGTCATCATCGTTGTCAAGATAAGCGTCGAGATTACGCTTACGTGGTATTGTAGAGGATATGCTATCGCTGCGCATTGCTTCGAAGATGTTGCACTCCGCGGCATAGATGTCTCGTCGAGCCCATACCTCTTTGGTCACGGTCAGGGACTTGTCAATGATACCGAGCTTCATCCTGGACGAGAGAAGCTCCCAGCGTTGCGTTACCCAGGCTCGATCGTCTGCCTCAACCATTTCGCAGCCTGCGGCCATGAGAGGGTAGATATGTATGATGCATGAGCGAGAGCTTGGCTCGACTGCGGCAAGCTCACATAATGCTCGCTTGGCAAGGACAAGCGCCGGTAGTGAGGGAACCTCGGGAAAAGCTTGGTGAAGGTAGAGTAGTGTTGCATACTGGTAAGCCGTGGCGGTCTTGAGCGAGTCTCTCGGGCTTGTCGTTTCGTCTTCGGGTTTCTCAATATAGGACGGCGGTCTCCACTCCTCTAGCTGAGACTTCAAACGCATCGCTTGCATAGTAAGGTCCGGACAATTTCGAGTCGATTTCCGCAACCTCCGGATGAGAGTGGCAACACGGCCAATGATAGGGAACAGTGAATGTGCGCAGCCCATCAGCGGGTCAAGTGACGCTTCCGTTTCCCCTGTTGAGTGGATACTGTCGTAAATGGCATCAACATCGTTAGATTCGTCATCATCTGCCGATGTCAAGCGAGCGATAACGTCCATATAGATCCACGTATTGCAAAGGAATTTTAGGCGCTTCCACTCCTCATCCTGCTTATGTAGCTGTCGATGTTGTATCAGAGCTTGGTTGATCAGGATCTTGGCACCTTTTATGTGATTGATACCTGTGCTGATGTGCACATCCCAGGACTCAGCGAAAGCTAATACCAATGTCGTCGATATGGCTGCATCGAAACGCATATTCTGAAGTCCTTCTGCGAGGGCCTGAACTGCAGTGTGCATATGATCGATACCCTGAATCCGCATAGATGGAAATTGAGAAGACTGATGGAATGATGTCATGGATGCAATGGCATGATACAGAGCTGGACAGTCGCGTGCAAGCGGCCAGATGAGGGTGCGCCACGGATTTTCTGTAGGCCCATCTTTCACGGACAGTATCCCACACGTGTCTCTATGAAACCGTCGTGACATTGCCTCGGGCGAAGAGAGTGCATGTTGGGGTTGCACAGGTATGCCGTGATCTGGAGATCCAGCAGACGAACTTGAAAAGTTCGACGGTGTTGGAGAGGAATGTCGCAAGGACCAAGATCTCGAAACATGGTGTAGATTTCGGGGTATCTCCTCGATATCGTCGTCATCTGGATCTGCTGGAGGTGTGAAGCCAGTAAGCTGATAGAACGTCTCATGCTGATTTCGATACGATAGATATTCTTCTGGAGGCGCGCAGTGGTCTGTCCCAGGTACGAGGAGGTCCATGAGCCGAGGCGACTGTCCAGCAGCCACGCTAGAAGGCGCGGTGATCTCGCTCCGCCCTGTCCTCACCGAGCCATCTCCATAAAGGCTCTCTGATCCTGGGAAAACTGGTGCATGTGAATCAACTGGGGAGATGGACTGTGGAGTAATCGCAAATGGGGACAACATCGATGTGGCGTACGTCCTCTCGGCGAGCGGATGTGATAGGTGTGGAACGGAGCTGCCATGTGCCGAGTTATATACATCGGGTATCAACGACTGTGGTGGCGCATGATAGAAGCTTTTGGCGACATCAGCGTAGTCGTGGTATGGCTGATGCGAGTTGAGTCTGTAATTACAGTCAGGCTGTGCAGGGACTGTGCTAGATGAACCTGAGTCTGTCCAAGTCAGCATTAAAGAAGAGCGCGCTCGAGTGACCATACCTTTTCTTGCTTTGGTGGTCTGTTTTCCTATATAACCTGGTTCTTCAAAAGGTCGCCATTTGAAGTCCTTCTTATAGCCTCCACAAGGTACATTTCGTTTCTTGCACTGCTCACAGCTTGGCTTGACCTCGTCGCATTTGAGACGCTTCGCTTTGCAGGTGACACAGCCTATGATCGTTCGTCAAGATTATGATCCGAAGAAGGGTGATGGCAGAATTCTTTCTGAATGTATCAGATCGAATTTAAAGCCACGTACCATTGCGACTCTTGGATTGTTTCTTCTTGGTGATGCCACTGCTCTCTGACGCTTTTGGCGCATCTTTGGATCTTGGTCGTTGAGAGCGGCTCTTTGCTAGAGTTCGAGGTACCGAACTAGCGTGCGGAGAAGCGAGTGATGCCGGGACCGTAATGGTCTCCGCCATGTGAATGTTTGACTGCGATGCTCCCCTGTCAGCTTGGAGTAGGCCACGACCACTATGTGGTGTTGAGATTGGTCGGATCGAAGTTTCAGTCTGTCAAGAGTCAGCGGATAAACGACAGGCAACCGTATCTAAAGTGGAATCAAGGCAACTGGTCCTAAGTTTGCACTTGCACTCGAAAGGTTAATGCGGGGAGCTCGGGCTTGGGATAGCGAATCAAACAGCTTGCTCGGACGTGGGGTGCAGCGCATCATCCGTGTCACCCAGCTCATTGGGATGACAGGGGCACTTGTAAGATCTGGTGTTCTTTCGAGACACTGCTGGTGTTCTTGTGTATGGTTGTGGTCAGGTCGAGTCCATGTTCGGGTGTGACAGCTGCAGGAGGCTCTACTTTCGGCAGTCACATTCTGGTAGTGCAGCATCAAAACGTTGACTGCGCCTTTCCATATTGCAGATCCCGGTCCTGCTTCAAACGGGCGCTGCTCATCAGTACTGCTACGGATGTCGCAAGCAGTCTTGAGGAAATGTACTTTTCTGCGTACATGCTAGTAGTACATGGGTATCGTTCGCAACAACATGAAACCTCCTTCAACTCCAACTCCTGGGATATGAGTATAATCGCGCTGAGTTAGGCTGGGCGTACGGAACCTCGGCTTCAGTAGTAGCTCAGTCCTGAAGCCCTGACTTTCTTCTTGCCCTTCTTCTTTTTCGCCGCGGTAGGTGTTGGGCTGGGCATCCTTCTCCCGCTCGGTTTGTCCTTTCTCTTATCGTTACCAGCGCCTGCGATCTTTGACACACCCCTTCCCCAGTTGAACCCATCGAACATGCTGTTCTCGGAGAACGCGCTGGGCGTTGCAAGTTCTGATTCCGGAGGCAGCATTTGCATCCAGGCATCGCCATCTTCCCAAGTGACACCTGAAGCTGTAGCGGCTCTGACTTCATCGATATATGCCTCCATTCTAGTCCTCTCGTCTTCGACTTCGAACCCGCAACCGCACCCACAGCCGACCACGCACTCACCTTCTTCTATGCCCAATCCATCATCAATGCAGTCGAAGTGTGCAACGTGGCCGCATGAGGGACAAAGACGGAAGCGACCTGAGACCTTGATCCAGCAGATGCCGCAACAGTAGACAGGTTCGGCTGCAGCAGGCTTGGACGTGGTATTTGTAGGGGCTATTGAAGGCGCACGGCTGCCGATCAAGAGTGAGGACCCAGAGACGTTCGATGTCCCACGTGAGAGACTCGGTCTGCCAGGCCTGCTGCCTTGTCGAGGGTGCAAACTTGTCTGCCCTGGCGACGTACCCAGACCAGCTACACTCTCATCAAATTCCCTCGAGGGGGTAGGAGCCGGTATGGAGAGGCACAGATACTTCTCTGAGGCAATGAGGACGTCAGTCGGGGCGGCCAAGTCCTCAGGTTGGGTGAATGCTGATTGACCTGGTTCGAAGGCTCTCGCTTCAGGGTTAAAAGAGAACTGTCTTGCAGATGCAGCTGGCGAGCGTGACTCGGGCGCGGGTGAGGGAGGCATCAGTGTTGTCGACGTTCTCGAGCGTTGTCTCGACGTGGCATGATCTTCCCCATCTCCACCTCCTTTCTTCAGCGCAAGATGCAGCGAGTCCGCCTTTGAGCTGTTGCGAGAGTCTTCTGGTGGGAAGTAGGACACCAGTCCGTTGAACTTCATGACCTCAGCTCTTGTGCGAACGAGTCCCCAACCGCTCAGCATCTCAGCATATTGCTCTCTCCAAGCACGATACAGCCAGTCCTTGCTCATGTCAAGTAAGGGTCTGCTGAGACAAGACTCATCGTCGAACTGATCCTGATTTTTGAGTGTGACCCTAATCCTTCCTCCCGAGTCGCCACCATCGCCGTTTATTCTTTCTACGGATGATCTATGTTCGGAGAATCCATCGTAAGCAAAAGTGCTGCTGTCGGGGAGCTTTTCTTCTTCGATGTCAGAATCATACAGATCGTCTACGTTGACACGTTCTGTCTCGGCGAAACTGGCACGTTTGTGATGTTTGATACGCGCTGGTGCAAGAGTGCTGCGGTCCTGGGAGTCGCTGCCGTAAAACGTTGTAGTGCCCCACGTAACTCCACTTGTCGGTGCTGAAGTCGAGAGGTCATCTGTGCGTGACCTCACAGGTGGCGAAGCCGACATGGCATTTGCGAACGGCCGGGACAAAGCAGCGACAGCGCTTGCAAAGTTCGCAGTCGAAGCCCGCTTGATGTTTGAGTGACTCTGCTCAGGTGAAGTGGAGTAGGGCGTATGAGTTGTTGTATGGGCGTTCCTCGCAGTCGAAGCTCTGGACAAGACGGGTGGAGTGTTATCCGTGGAGTAGGGCGTGATGGGATCAGAGGCTATCGTATCACTACCCCAGGGTCCGTTCGAGCTACTGTGGCTACCGTAGGTATCAAGATCTTTCGCAAGCCTCTGCCACCCGAACTCGTTCACCGGTGTAGCAAAGCGCGAATGTGATGGGGTAGAAGGGACAGAAATAGTCGGATTGAACAGGCTCCATGCTATGTCTGGAGATGCAAAGTAATCCAGGGAGAATGCTGGTGCAGTCATGGACATTGGAAGGTGTGATTGTCTCATCTTCGCCATTGCTGAAGTGACTCCCTCACGAGCAGCAGGTTCTGCAAAGATGCAGGACATCAGGGCAAGCATCTGCGTGTCTGCGAGGCGCTCGAAATGGTCAAACAAAGCAGGGATAAGCCAGGAGACAACAGCATGGTTGCCCCATTTAATGCGTCCTTTCAATCGAGGGTTCGTGACCGTGTCTGCTTCGTCAAACTGGAGGTCCAGCCCACTGTCCTTACGCTTGATTCTCACAAGAGCTCGCCGAGCTAGTACGACAACCTGTTCTCTCCGGTGCTGTTGCGGCAGTATTTCCAGAGGCACTTCGTTGCTGAGGATCAGCTTGCAAAGCATCCAGATGTCTGAAAGGTCATCTAGGCCATTCCTCTTCGCCACATCAGCATTATGCTCACAAACTTCCGGTCCAGGTCCAAAGATCCGGTACTGCTCTGCAAGGCTTCGTTTGCTGGGCACCAGATCTTGAACCGCTGCGGATAAAATGGAAACGATGAATCTGTTCCTGGCTGCTGGTTTTCCTGCCCCATTTGACGAAGGTAGAGAATTTCGGGACTGAAATCTGGCTCCTGCTTTCTGCCATGCCATGGGCGGCTGGAAAGTGCCCAGGTGAGCTTCAACCATGGGCTCTGAACCCGATGCAGAAGATGGTGAGCTCGATGACTCCCATGAAGCCTCAGAGGACCCAGGCGAAGATGCCACATCTGAGTCCTCGGCATGCTGAGTCGTAAAGCGACCGAATGAATCGAATATGTCGTCCTTGGCAGGTCCATGTCGAAGGCTTCTGGTCATGCGAAATGGACTAGCAGTCAGAAGTGGTGGCATCCGTACTAATGGCACTCTAGCCACTACAAGCGATCCAGAAGCAGAGAAACGAACAGAACACTGAACGGGTAGCGGTACGTTGGCGTTGGTGTGAGATGATTTCATGGCATCATTAGTGTACTCGCCCTCGTTCTCGTCGTCTTCACTGGAACTCTCTTCCCCTGGTAAGTTGTCGAGTTCGTCCGATGAATGGTGGTCTTCCGGTAGATGAAGACTGTTCTGGAATCCACGTTCCCCGAGGGCATACGAGAGGACAGCTTCCAATGCCTCACGTTCCTGATTTGCGCATGTTTCAGCGATTTGATTCATGCGTTCGACCAAATCATCTTGGTTTTCCTTCGGTATGGAGGCTGTGGTCTTTTCGAACTCGATCTCTAAAGGCGTTGTTGTCCTAATTAGACCGACATCGGTCTCAGTCTCTACGGCCCTCGGATACTCAGCCGGGAATCTGATGGTCAGTCGCAGAAATACAAGCTTGACTTCGTCGATGGCCTGATCGTAATCACCCCAGGGCCCATTGAATGTAACTGTCAAAAGACGATTCGGTACATCAATGTTCTCGAAGTCCAGTTTTTTGTACTTGCTGCCAACCTGCGAGATCTCAGCTCCTAGGTCAGCCTGTTCTTGGTTGGAGCTCTTGTCTTCATGATACTTTTCTTCTGGGCGAGTCGGTATCTCGTCAGTTTTGTCATGCTGACCACCGAACTTGACGCCATCCATCCATTTGATTTGAGTGACTACCCGAGACTTGTTGCGCCGTATTGGAACAGTAGTCATCGTCTCTCGTGCTGCCTGTGTCTCGACTTTAGCTTGAGATCGGATATCGCCAGCGTGCCGCGAGCTGAAGACATCGTTGTGGGGGAAATAGTTCTGGAGGAGGGTAGACAGGTTGCCCTTCGGTGGTACGCGTGGTGATGTGATCTCGCCTTGGGCGTTGGTTGTTTGCGTAGGTATGGGACCATCGCGATATGTGACATAGGCTGCCCCTCTGCGCATGAGATTGGGTGCTTCAAGACGCGGCTCACCCTTTCGAAAACCAACAGACTTATCTAGGAGTTCCGGTCCCATGCGGTGAAGATGCAAAAATCTATCCGTGCCCCAAGAGACTAGTTGAAATTCTCTATCGTCAATATAGTCATCTGTGCCACCTCTGACACGCCATAAGAATTCTCGAACCTGGGCATCGGGCTTATGTCCACGGAACTCATGAACAGCTTCGTTGGTGAAGGTCTCCCTATTGCTGTCGTTGACATGCTTGTAGAGCCATAAGCTGGAGTTTCCGCGCTGAGGCATAGCAATTATGCCATGGGGGAAAGGCGTGTGGCGAGCTCTCCAGATTGGATAGTTCGTGTAAATAACGCGTCGAGGAGTGTTCGTCGTAGCAGTCTTGCCGACATGATTCCAGAGCTTGATAGTCGAATCGAGCGAGCATGTCAATATCTTGGAAGGATCAGAGCGGTTCCAGTCGATACTGTAGATCTTGGTGCTATGCGCCACGATGGTGGTGAGCGGCGTAGCACCTTTGCGAACATCCCAAATATGGAGGTGCTTGTCGTGTGCACTGGCGATAATCTTGTCATTCTGACGGTTCCACTTCACCTGCGTCGCGCCTGCTGTGAAGTCTGCAAGCTTCAGGGGTGCTCGCTGAGAACGCAAGTCGTGGACGAAGACGAAACTGTCAATACCGCAAGTGGCAAGAAGATCCGGATGATGGGCGGAGAAATTAATGTCGGTAATGGCGCGGTCATGGGCTCGTAGTGTATACTCGATAGGAGCTTTCTTGGAGTTGTGTGGCATGGAAAGATTGTAGACGAGGGCGAGTTGATTACGAGTCGACGCGATCCATTCTGCGCGCGCGGCAAACGGCGACCACTGGACGTCCGCAACATCCCAGGAAGATTGATTGGCAATGAAAAGTGGCGGAGTGTACAAGTTATCGAGATCTAGGATGCGCAGTCCTGTCCTGCTGGCCAGCACCACGTCCCGGCCTGCCGGTGAGATGGAGGCCGCGCCGATATCATCATCGACTTCGATCGATACATTTCGATCAAAAGTCGGGCTTTCGTAGGCTGTCGCAGGCCCAGCCGCAGTTGCCATCGCGATGGAGGTTGGGTGTCGTGATGATGCGTGAAGCAGAGGGCAGGGGCACGCGCTGCGCTCTGCTCCCATTGGCCAGCTGTCTTAGCGCGTTTCGGGCAGCGGCACTTTCCCACGAGCCCCGCTGAGGTCATGCCCGTTGTCTCGCCCTGTGGCTCAGACATTCACGATCGTGTTACTGTGATCGCCAGCGCAAACATTACAAAGCCCCTCACAATCCAACGCAAGGGGGACCGCAACCACCACCTGAACCTTCACCGATTCTCTCCAAGCATACTCACGTTCCTCCTCTCCCAACTGTACAGCCCACTATGGCTCTCCCCAAGCGCATTATCAAGGAGACCGAGCGTCTGATGAACGAGCCGTGAGTCCTCTCAGTATATTGTTTGTGGTAAATGCTGATGTTTGATCGTTGCAGAGTGCAAGGCATCTCTGCGACCCCTCACGACGACAACCTGCGGTACTTCGACGTGACTATCGATGGCCCCTCACAGTCGCCTTACGAGGGTAGGTTTGGGCGCATAAGGCGGAGCTCCGTTGCAAACTGACAGTATGCAGGCGGCGTCTTCAAGCTCGAGCTCTTCCTGCCAGATGACTACCCCATGACTCCTCCCAAGGTCCGCTTCCTCACCAAGATCTATCACCCCAACATCGACAGGCTGGGCCGCATTTGCCTCGATGTTCTGAAGAGTGAGTAATCCTGCCATGTGCGCAAGACATAGCTGACGTAATCAGGTAATTGGTCGCCCGCACTCCAGATCAGGACTATCCTCCTCTCGATTCAAGCTCTCCTCGGCGCCCCGAACCCAGACGACCCGCTCGCGAACGATGTAGCTCAAGCGTGGAAGGAGAACCAGGCACAGGCTATTGCCACGGCTAGGGAATGGACACAGCAATACGCAAAGGCTTGAGCGCAAGTTGCTTGTATCTGCAACAGCATTTGCGACTCGAAGCCTAGCTTTGGGACACTCCATGCTTCTCGCATTTTCCTTGCAACGGTGGGTTGGACTCTCAAGGCCCTCCACCATTCTCTTTGTGCATATACTTGCTCATTTTCGTGGCACTGATAGCCTGGCGCCGGTCGGACAATCTGGATAGCATATAGGTGGTACGCCCTGGCAGGATGGAGATTAGCATTTTGGCCCTCCAGTCAGGTTCTTGGCCAGCTTGATGATTAAATACGAATGATGCCCTGAATCGTCAGTTCCTTTCTTTGTGTCATCCTTCTGAGAGTTTACACAACAGCGGCGGCGCACGAGACCTTCATGGTTTCAGGCGAGTTGACTTACAGATCCCACGAGGTATGAAAGAGCGTAGAGACGTCACCATTCTTAGCAACTCTGTTATCTACAGAATCGGCTCGAAATACCACACGTATTTGTCATTGTTCAGTTGACGAGCTCGCAGCAGAAGAGAACTGGCCAAGGTACCAGACGTGTGATCGATGAAAAGCTGTTCATTCAGGCCCAACGCTATCAACAATTAACATGCTACTCTAAGCTTGCTTGGCTCCACACATATTACACTACACCGGTTTGCACCAAACTCAGCGCATACCTCCCAGGTAAACACTCATCCACCTAGACCGCACGTACAAGGCCTACTATAACTCCCCACATGTCCCACCCTACTTCTGCGACACCTTCGTAATAGTCTACAAAGTCTGCGACAACGTGCTCGCTGCCTTGTTACGCTCGCCTCACTTCTTCTTTTGATCTTCAGCAATCCCCGCTCGTCCCCACAAATAGCCTGCGTACTCGATTCGGTCCGTCCGTGCTGAGCAATGAAATACGAGAGCTCTAAGCGCTGTAGGCGTTGTGGGACCCAAGTGTTGTTGATGATAAGGCTAACCGGGTTTGCATTCCGGTTTCGTTGACAATCTTGCTTTCGAATTCAAGCTCGTGCTGAAAGGAATGATCCGTACTGAAAGGCCGTAATGTGGTCGACACAAATCGTTTGTCCTTGCTTCCGTCGTGCGCCACAAAGTGCGCAAAGTAACGAGCATGAAGCGTTTGGTTCATTGACTGTTTTTCCGGCAGAATTGCTGTGTGAAGTCGGTTTCAAGGCCACTGAAGTTGCCAGAGGCTGAGGGTGGCGACATATGCGAGCATGATTCTGGTGTCTGGAAGCTATCAGCATAAGTTTCCCTGGTAACGCTTTTCGAGATGAGACTTGCCGAACATACTGAATCCCTACGGATTCGTGCTGCTTCCTCTATAGCTCTGCCTTCGTACGTGTAGGTGATGCGGAGCAAATCGTAGATGGTCAGGCGAGTTGTCGACATCTTAAAGCTCTTCGTTTCGTGCAAATCTTGAACAAATAGATCTGAGCTCGTTCAGACACGCA
Organism: Macroventuria anomochaeta; assembly: GCF_010093625.1. NCBI lineage: Eukaryota > Fungi > Ascomycota > Dothideomycetes > Pleosporales > Didymellaceae > Macroventuria > Macroventuria anomochaeta. Next base: position 644,638 of record NW_022985370.1, read on the forward strand.
AGGGCTTGCTACGCAGTATAAATGCTCCTTTTCTCGGTGTCGCAGTAATCACAATTCCTCGCGCTATCGTTGGTCGAAGTGCAGCCTAGCCAGACTCGGCGGCTTACACAAGGCTCAAACAACCAAACAACAAAATACAAATGTTCATGCAGCCACACACACCTCAAGAGCAACGGCCGCTTTATACCCCTCAGCATTTCTCATGCACAACATCAGCCCATCAGAGCGCTAATGTGGAACGGGAATAGTCGCATGTATACAATGCATGTGCGATCGGAGGTGGAGATGTGGGAATGCCGATGCAGGGGCGTGCGTGGCCTGCAGAGGGTTATTTGTAAGTTTGCGTAGGAGGGGCCGCGATATCCGCTGGCTTTGGTGGAGATATCGGGGTCGGTAATGGAGTGTTTCGGGGTATGACGCTGTTGCCTGGTGAACTGGCAGTGAGAAGAGAAGGCGGAATTGGTGGGGGGTTCCGGAGATATGACGACGGCCGAGCAGAGATGCCCGAATTCAGCGAGATGAGCGATTCGGACGAATGTATACAAGGCATCAGCTTGCTTGATTGTGCAGTTGCTTCTCGCTCCCTCGATGCTCTCTCATACTTTGGAGTGCCTCATAGCACAGATGTATCCAATCTATTACCTATGAAAGCCGAGCTTCTACTCGGCACTTGGAACCTGATCCTGTACCCTTCTCAGCAAAGGTACCCTCTCTGCGTCGACGATGCGGTCTCCGTCGCTCTCCGGATCTGGGTAGAGCATCTTCGACCATTCACCCTTCGCGACCTTGCTCACGCGCCACGTCTTAGCTTCGCTTGCCTGCTTGAAGAACTCTTGGTTGTCATCGAAGCTCCTGCCGCCAGTCTCAGGGAGGTAGAGGTATGTCCATAGTCCGGCGACGGCGTTCGTCGCTGCAAACACTAGGAATATGAAGTAAGAGAGGTTGTTGAACAGGACGGGTGTCAAGAAAGTGATCGCGAAGTTGGCGAGTCCCCAAATGATGACGGAGATGGCAGTGCCCTGAGCGCGAGCGGTCATTGGGAAAATCTAGATCCCAGTAAGTAGGAATTTAGCAAAAAGAGCAATGTAACATACTTCAGTCGGGATCAGCCAGACCGTTGCAAGCCATCCAATTCCAAAGGCACCAGTAGCAAAAAAGAGTGTAATAGAGCCGAGAATGCCAGGAACGATGATCGGAATGTCGACCTTCGATGAGTTTTCGGAGAGACCACCGAAAACTGTAAGGATGAGGAAGGAGATCGACAATAGGATAGAGCACTGGATGAGTAGCTTGCGGCGACCGAGAGCATCGATGAGTAGCCACGCGAGAGTCATCAGGAAGAAGTAAGAGGTGTAATTGCCGAGTGTGATGTATTCCGATGTGCGAGTATCGAACCCGAGAAGCTGTAGTCTGGTCAACCATGGCTGAGCTTGACTTATCTTCGAATGTGCTTACCTGGAAGATCTGAGGACCATACACAGAGACTGCTCCATATCCGGTCAGAGCTTGGTTGACTTGACACATGATCGTAACCATAGTCGCGTGGAACTGCGGGTGGTATGGGTTGAGCATTTCGAAGTAGCCCACACTGTCACCTTGCTCTTTCTCGTGCGCTTCGACCAGATCATCGTACTGTTGTTTGCCTTCGTCACCGTAAATTTGTTTTAGAGCCGCCTTCGCCTCGTCTTGCTTATCATTGAAGATGAACCAGCGCGGACTTTCTGGCAGAGTGTCCACTAGTGCCATGAGTGCAACCGGGTACACCTGCATGACGATGATGGGAATCCTCCAGGCCCACTGATTAGATGTACCTAGAGCTACGGTGACACCCAAGTTGATGCCGAACGCCATGACCAGTCCAAAGATGTTTGACTGGAACTCCTGCGCTAATGCCTTACCTCTCGCATCGTCCGCAGACAGCTCAGATGAGTATGTCGGGATTACAGCGTCGATTCCTCCAACTCCAAGACCCATGATCACCCTACCGGCTAGCATTACCCAGAGTGCTATCTGCTGGAATTTGAAGCCGGCGACGAACATGATCAAGTTTCCAAGACTAGCCGAGGCCAAGCTGAAGAAGATACTCTTCTTGCGCCCAAGCTTGTCCGCCAACCAGGAGAAAAGTACAGCTCCTACCGCTGTACCAAGGTAGTACACAGCAACAACGACACCAACGATCGGCGGCTTTTCTTCAATGCCCATAGTAGACAGGTAGTCTTCATTCGTGTTGATGAGTGACATCATACCTACTATCGTCAACGTCTATTTAATAACAAATAAAGCACTATGCATATACATACCCTGGTCGTAGCCGTACAGCGCAATGGCTGTTGCAGAAAATGCAACGACATGCGTCTGCTTGTCGTTCCACGCAGAGCGTACATGATTCGCGATGAAAGACATCGTTGCGGTTCAGGGTCTCGGTTGCAATTGCATAAGCAAAGGTGCAGTTCAGAAGGAAACGCCGCGCCAATTCCACGAAAACATGGCAGGTGGGCAGATAAAAGACGTTGGATGTCTTCCCGCGATCGTAAAAAGCTCGGTCAGATGGTGGGTACTTGCGGCAGATGATGACGATGGTGCGTAGTGTTGGTACCGAGGCCTTCCTTGATGCGGGTTGGTGTACGCTGAGACGGGAAGGCCCCACCACGTTCACTGCCGCACATCGTCCCTGCCATCGATCTAGATCGTGAGCCTCATCACTCAACACCACAACACGAAGTTTGGACGATCTCAAACAGATGCACGCTCTCTTTGCGATATGAGCTGAGAGCTCGATATTGGACGTATCGAGCACAAGTTGGAGGTGATAGCTATCTATAAGAAGTGTCCTTCCGTCCCCTCCAATCCATCTCCTTCGGGTCCGAAACCAGTGGACGGGCTGTGGCTCGCCCTAGTATGCCTTGGTCAGTAGATGCGCTCATGTGAGCAATTATTGTAATTTACAGTCGTCGCTCGTAAGCGCAACTGCTGTCTCCCAGTGTACGTTTGCCTTGTCTACCATAGGTAGATTAGGAAGTACAAGAGCAAGCAACATAAGCGTCTTCATGGGATGGCGCTTGGGCATAGTGGTGCCATCTAGGAGTTTGCGAGCTGCTTCAGCAGCGGCATCTGCCTGATCGTCATCCCATAGCCTGTTGGCTTCGTTGAAGCTGTGAGTGACGGATCTGTCAATGGTGTTATAGTTGGGACTGTCTTCTATTGTTACTCCGTTGAAGAAAGGTGAGATAGAGAGACAGCAACGAACGCGTTAAGTTTGAAGTGCAAGTAGTGTTATTAGCAATAGAGATGAGACAGAGCAAAGGGACCTTCGCGCACACAAAATGTGTACGACCTCGAAATCATTCTCTTGAGCAATCGATGGATCATCTAACTTCTCTACATAACTGTGCTCCTGATCCGCTTGAAGCATGTCCCATCAATGGTTTTGATCGCAGGATTGCAAACGCACCTACAACCCAGCTCTTCTCTGGGAAACAACCCAACTTTCCCTGCTTGACTTGCGCTCAGCACAAACTTTCCTTTTTCCTTTTCCTCCTCGGTCGGTGCACACGTGCAGTACTGGAAGTCAGCGTGCCTGTACCCAAAGTCGAAGAAGTGATGCACCTGCTCTGGCCTGAGTAGCATCGCAGCTGCCAGACTATGCACTGGTGCATCACCCCACCACTCATAGTTGAACCCACCATCCTCATCTAGAGAACAGAACATATCCCGATACTGTGGTAAACGGAAGAAGTCCATGTTTGCGATCTCAAAATTCGACCAGAAATGGCACATGTTCCACATATCACCGCTGGCGTCGCGATTGCGCAATAACGGTAGGATGTATCTGAAGGGCCAGGGCATATACGATGCGTCCATCATCACAGTCCAGAATGATGTCGTCGGGTAGTGCATGTTTGACTCGTATGCAGTGAGTTTACGGAAGAGGGAGGCTGCTGTTCGACCGCTTTCTCAGAGCGTGATCGTGTATCTGTATGTTTTGCAATGCTTGGCCATCTCGACGAAGGGATTGTACGTTATCAAATGTTATCGAACAGGCGAATGTTGTGTCAAGCTCGACGCGCCAGTACCACTTGTAAGGTTGGAGGGCTGGATGATCGTAGAAGAAGCTACAGGTCAGCATCAGCGGGAGTTTGAAGTGCAATGGTTGTGGTGACCTACCCAGACTGGAATCTACACATGTGGTGATAGCTCTCCGTGCCTGCGTACATGGTGCCCCCTAGCGCTGCATGTCATCTATGCGCTCTCGTGCAAGCATCACCAGCGTTGCTTTGGCCCGAGCGGCCGTGTTCAGAACAGGTTCTTGATAGCCGACATGAAAAGAAGGGTGGAGATTCGTTACTAGGCGGACGACTTCGAAGCTACGTATGTGGAGGACAAGCTCAAGAAGCATGGAAATTGCCAAAAAGGATAAGACTTTCCAGTGCCTCGATATAAAGTGGCTGAGGCGATATACTAGATTTCCAGGACGAGCCTGGCGAAGGCGTGAGAAAAGCATTTTGGATGCACACCACGGTCTTTGGAGAGAGCATGGATGACGCAACGGCATAGCCGAGATAGAAGGTTGAACAGACGAGAGACTGTGAATATAGCTTGGCAGGTTCACCTTAGTAAACCCTTAAGCTCGTTTTCCGCGAAGTCTAGTTCGATCGGGAGCTTAGTTCCAAACTGTGAGCCATCAGAAGCTTTGCCCGTGCGTATGAGCTCAACGTCTCAGGACTCTTCACTGCTTGTATGTACGGTTCCTTTCAGTGGCAATCTCAGTTCCGCTCGCTCGGATGCCTGGACCTTGGCTCTAGAGCTCTGCCACTTTTAGCAAGCTTCAAACGAACGACACGTAGATGTAGGCAGTCAAGACTAGCCTCAAACTGGAGTGTACGAGCATGGACTTCGAAGAATCTCGTACTAAGACGGGTTGGGGTATATGAAGCATGGATCAGGAGCTTTCGACCGACATGTTCCGTGTGCGCCGTTGATGTGCAAGTGCTTACAGATCTGCAGCGAAAGCTATCAGAAACACACTGGTCTCCTGACTAGAGGGTTGAATACATTTGCTAAGTACTCTCTTGTGCACGGACGTCCTGGGGGGTTTTTGTCCTTACGGGCATTGTGTTTCGATGATTCCGTGGTATTGTTCATGGTCTAAAGAGGTGCTGCAGCTGCCAAACACGCGTTGGCGTGCAGCTGGAGGCGTTCTTGCAGGACTGGAACACATCGAATCATTCTCAGAATGTAGCGAAGTGGCTAGGAAGGATGGCCTTGGGTGTAACATATATCAAAGAGTAGACTCGCTTTGCAGTCATAACATACGCAAACGGTGAAGGCTGTTTGAACCAGTGCGTTTTCTCGTGATCTGCTCTTACGAGGGTCGCGTTAAAGTGCTGTTGTGCGAGTATTGAGTAGTGCACAAAGCAAGTTGATCGACTCGAAGGGTTGCGGCTCGTATTTTCGATCAGTATGGGTAAGTGGCTGCACTGCCATGTGAGAATGTACGACGAACGTAGTGCACTTGTCTGCAGAACAATCTGAAATAGGATAGCACGATGTTACAAGGGCCGATCGCATGCTCCAAGTTGAGAAAAAGCAACGAACATCGAGGGAGAAGAACAGATCGTACGAGTGCAGAATAACGATTATTGGCAAACATCAAAGGAAATCGACCCGGGTATGCCCGCAGATACTCCAAACATAACATATCAGAACGCCGACTGCCGTGAGGCACCCAAATCTCGGTATCCTCCCTAGAGTTTTCCGAGCCGTGAGGCTTCCTCTCTTGAATATGTAGTGTCCATGAAGATCGCTAAGTGCGATATAATGTCGTAAGTCGTGAGTCGAGAAGGAGTGTCGGTGATAGGGACATATGTAAGAGTATTTTGTGTAGGCAGGCTCAGAAGCGGCGGTCCAGATAGTCAACACGCGCTTTGAAGCCCTTGACTATCTCACCAATTCGGCGTACTTTATCAAATTCGACTTGGAGCTCGTCAATCTCGCGAAGTATGGATCGAAAACGGGCGATTTCAGCGTCGGCCATCTGCATCGCGTTGCCGGCGCGGTCGTATTGCAGCTGGGTCGCCGTCTGAGTCTGTTGGGTAAGCTGCGATACTATCAGCACTCTATGAATACAGAAAGCCCCTAGAACATGCAGTGCCAGCTTACATATTGCCATCGTTGCTGTATCGAGTACATCAAACGATCAAAGTGGGCGCCGAGCGCCTGTAGACTGGTGGGATCCAGGAGTAATCGGCCTTGACTGGATGCTCTTGAAGCGGCGCGGGACGAACTGCTGCCCTGTTGCGATGCGGCAGTTGCAATCTGTTCCTGGAGAAATCGCTGCTCTGAGGAGTTGAGCCCCAGGTCAGAGACCCGAACGGTGGACATGTGCACATTATCTTAAGGACATTGTGGGGACGCTCCTCAGCCCACAAACAGCTAGTAGGCGTCGCACACTGTGGTTTGTTGCACGTTACAGCACCTGCAAAAGGAAGCCTCAGGCGTTGTGATGGCAGGATGAGGGGAGCGCGACGGCAGGCGAGAGGGCCACAACCAAAAGCGCGCTGGTGCAGCCGCCGAGAAGAAGCAACCATTGCATGAACCATCCATTTCATCACACACACCACAATGACCACCAGCAGCCCTGAGGCATGTCCGAGCATACTGATTCGCAGCCATGGTTTGCCCCTGCACCACTCTGCGCGACATTCCTCGGCCCAGCGCTTCTCGCAACTCGCGTGGAGATCAGCGGCCAACAAACAACCGTCAAAAGAGACCTGAAATTTACATCCCCTTGCTTCATTCCCCCGATGGCCGTCACTATGCCGGCGCAACGTGGAGTCTCACTTAAATGAAGGTGCAGTCAACATGTGCGCAGCCTGGCATTTTCTCGTTCGCTGTAGACCGGGGGTGTTGGATTTTGCCGCGAGATTAAAAGGAAACCCCCGCCATCTTGCACGGAGTTGCACGAAGGGGTAGACCCCTCAAGAAGAGGGTGATACCGGCAGATGAACTGAGCCGTTGTGATGCTGACTTAGCAAATGTACTTGAACTGCACCGACTGATCACCGGCTCAGGTGGCAGTCTTACCTCTCAAGCACCGGAGCATCTCCCTCCGAGAGCGAGGAACAGGACAAGCATCAACATAGACCACCAAGCCAATATCTTTCTAACGGACTACAAGGTAAGAAATCTGGGATTATGACGATGTCATGCCTATAGCCTCATGTCGTGTCATTTACTACCTCCGGGAGTACGCGTCGATACCTCTCCATAAAGCTCCTCTAACTCCAGTCCGTTGATTCATTCTACCTTCTCCCGACACTGGGCTATACTGAGCAGTGACCATGGGGCTCTCCAATTCCTGCTGAACAATCACGTCGCTCATAGCAACAACAGTCAATGCTGTGATCTTGCAGAATGGACAGGTCCGAGAGACCCATTTCTTGAACACGAAAATCCACAATATTGGGAGTGGGAACTCAACAGTGTGGACTACATATGGAGCCAATGTCACCGAGCTCTCGTACAACGGACGATGGGACAGTCAGCATATTTCCTGGTGGGCAGCACCTGGTCTCAAGTTCGCCTTCGAGGGGGAGGATGTGGCAATCACGTTTGGCCAGCATACATCGCGCAGGTCATCATCATGTCGCCCTGGAACAGGGTCAGTCAGCGCGGAAACACACACACACACACACTACGAGGTTGGTGCTTTTAAGGATGAGAACTATAAAGTGTACAAGCATCACGAAGATCAGGGCTATGTGCATTATTTCGACAACACCGGCATTCTTCAGCACAATGATTTCGGCCCGCAGTACCATCCGACGGATTTGGGGCACATCAGGATTGCAAGCCATGTTTTGCAGTACATTCGCATCAAGTTTGGCTGGGAGTTTGCGGCGACGGGACCGGAAGTGCAGCATGAGACGCTGTATTGGAATGATGAGTCGAGCTACCAATGACACATCAGCATGACCATGTCGCGTGCACACAAAAGCTGGATAACCAGTTTGGTAGAAGAGAGTTCTGCATTTACCGCGCTCTATCATAGGTCATAACATACATACAAAAAGTCCTGCAAAAGGGGTATATACACCAAACCATCCCAACCGCTATACACAAAATTCTAAAGAAAAATGCCGTACGGCTCGCGCACTACAGCGCATAATTCTCCGCATGCAAGAAAATCTCATCTCTCTCCCCGTTACTCCACACGCTCCTCTGCAAATCCGCAACCGTCTCACTAACGCTAACACGCATACTCGGTGGCCCACAAATGAACACACACGTCCGCCGCCCAAAATCGCGACTCAGCCCTTTCAACAAAAATGGTATGTCGGGACGTCCGTACTCGGTGCTCCAGCCGTCTTTCTTCTTGACGGCCGCGGGTAGGAAGGCGAACCGCATTAGGTTCTTTTGGAACTCGGTTGGCGTGGATGGGAAGCCGAAGTCGAAGCCTTGCACGGCCGAGGAGTTGCTGGGGTCGTAGACGTCGGGGTTTATGGCGCCGGAGCCGGCTTTGATGGCTTGTGAGATGTCGAGGGAGAGATTACGGTCTGTGCGGCGTGCAGAGATGGAGTGGGAGATCGGGGAGATCGTGTCATGGTGCGATGATGTGTCGGAGTGGCTGCTTTGGTAGCTGGGGCGTGGTGGTGCGAGGTGTCGAACGTGTGTTTGTGGAAGCGCTGTGATGTGGTCCTCGTTCTCGCGACGGAGTTCGCTTTCTTTCTCGGGGTCGCCTTGAGCTTCGTCGCGGATCATGGCGGAGTGACGCTTTGAAGAGATGCCGGATATGCCGGACAGGCGGTGGTCTGCGATGTTTTGGAATGCGTCGTTGACTTTGTCGTGGAAGAACATTGACACAGGGCGTGTGGGTGTCTTCGCACTGACGAGACCGCCGCCTACAACGCGCTTTGCTGCGGTGATGTAGAATTGGCATTCCACAGTCTCTGGAGGCGCAAATTCTCGGCAAATGCGAAGTTCCTCCTTGAACCATTCCATCGTCTCGGGACGCTTCAGTGCCCAGATAACATGGATCTTGCGCGTAACAGCTTTGCCGTCGCGCATCTTCTTGATGAGGCAAAGAAGCTGCGAGATGATTGCGGTGATACCGCTACCACCAGCAATGAGCACAACGTCGTCGAAAGCTTCGATGCGTCGCTGCATGCCTCCATATGGGCCATCTACAAAAGCGCGATATGTGTGCCAGGGGCCGTGTGTCAATGCGCTTTCAACAACCTTTTTGGTGAAGCCACCAAATGGCCTGAAGACGAGAACCATGTCCCTGTAGCCCTCACCATACTCTGATGGAAAGTCGTCATCGCATAGTGATGCGACAGTGAACGGGTGGTTCTCGAACACCGAGATACCAGGCATCCTGAGGTACACATACTGCCCAGGTCTCCACTTCGTCTGGGTAGGTATTGTGATCTTGACAGCGTTTTCTGGCATGAGGGTAACGGCAGCTTCGTCTCCAATAAGCCACGATAACCGGAACGGGTTGGTCCAATTCAAGTAGAATAGTCGCATGAAGTAGGATAGAAGCCAGATGCCAAGGGTGGAGAACAGGTAATGCCAAGAGGTGAGGTAGTTGTTGCAATGCCAGAACATCATGCCAAGGAAGACGATGGCGACCGGCACGTGGAGAGCTACGAAAAGCTCATACATACGATGGCGGAGGGGTGCGACAGAGTGCATGCACAGGAAGCATAGTGGAACAAGAGCGGCGATGCCTAGATGGATGTTAGCTTGGGAACCTTTGAAGGTGCAGAACAGGAGGGTTTCAGGAGAAGGTGGTCGCACATACCGGTACCATAGGCATAGAAGCCGTCCTGCTGGAAGAAGCTTTCGAACACTCTTCGAGCACCCTTTTCCCAAATCGGAGTGACGTAGAAAGGTACAGTGTGCAGGATACTGAGCACGAGACACAGATAGGCCGCCCACCTGTGCAATACATTCAATCGCTCGTGGCTAATACCGGTGACCATGGTTATAAGGTTCGCTTTCGTCGAGAGAGCTATGATCCATGGCAGTAGAGCAACGGCCATCATGCCGGACCGAACGGCAAGTGGTGGCGATCCATATGTGATGCTCTTCCAGAACAGTGGCTGGGGTATACAGCAGTAGAGTATTCCTACTGCAAACGCGAGAAACACGATGACGATGACGCTCAAGGAAGGAAATACAAGTGGTCTCCAGCCTTTACGGATGTTGATTTGTCGAATCGGTCGGTAGAAAATGAAACGGAACAGGGCCACCAAGTTGTTAATTGGTCCGAGCGAAGAGACACTTGATTGTGTCTTTGGTCCATTCGGCAATGGACCCTCTCGAGGAAAGAACTTCATAGTAGACTTGTCAGTATACAGGACCGACATTTCGTAGTCTGTGTCGGGGGAGGAGGTCGCTGAAGATTGTAGTACCTCTTCTTGGTGTAGCGCGGTCCGGATCTTATCCGTGAACAAATGGTAGTATCGTAGGAGCGCAGCAATAGTGAGCAGTGGTATGCAGAAGTAGACATATGCAAGAGCATATTTGCCACTCTTGTTCCAGGGGTCCACTGTGTTGGCTTCGATCAGCCCTGCTGGACTTGTGCTGTTGTATGGTATGTTCAACCGTCGCACGAGCGAAGAGACGACATCCACGATATCGCGCTGCGCATGTGTGGCTGTGGTTCCGAACTGTGCCAAAGCCACACCCGCTTGGCCCAGTACCGCATCTGATATCGCCGGCATCTTGGTCGTAGGGTTTCGTATGCGCAAGAGCTTAAAAGCTCGTGGAACCTGCTGCCAGCAAAAGCTGGATCACAGAATCGATTTGACCAGATCCAACGGACAATGAGGTTGGGGTAGCGATTGCTTATAGAACAACCGGGGACTCGTTCCTACATAGGTACGAGTGTGGAGTAGCATCGGTTGTGTTCATGCGGTGTGAAGGCACGGTGGAGCGAATCGGATTCGATGTGTTGTGTAACCGATCGATACTTGCGCGGCGTCCGTGTTGCAATGCGACAACTCAACTCTTCATCTGTGTACCGACGTGATGCTTCTTTCCAGACCAAACTGCAGGAGCAGAAAAATCGAAAGCCGTTTTCTGTCAACAACGATCAGACAACGTGCGTAAGCAGCGGCCTTATGTGACCCTTATGTTCCATGCTAGAGTGGAGAAAGTGTCACACGCAGGATTCAGGGCATCCGTATCGTGGCAGCAAATGGCGAATCTTATTCAACCGCTCACACTATTGGACCAAGGTGTGATAGCGATATCTAACAGGGGTACCCAAAGAGGAACCGACGAAGTGAAGCACTATCACGTTCGCGGACCGCACTGACGATTCACATCTCAAATACTGCGTCGGCCGTATGCATCATGCGTGATGAATGTTGTGACTGGTTGGAAAACATGGAATCTACCAATGGGACAAGAACGGACGCCAGGGCAGTACTACCGTAGGCAAATCTTCTAAGCGGATGGCGTTCTCGGTTGCAGCGGGACGTCGACTCGATCCGTTTCCCGTTTCTTGCTCGCATGCGCTGTCAACGCAAGGGGGAGTTGTTTTAAGAAGTCGTACAACTGCAGTACTCGTTCAAATTTCCTCTCCGTTCCACGTTGCATCTGAGCCTCGTCATCATCCCAGAAGCTGAGCAGACTCTGCTCACGAGTTCTGTCCATTTCGATCGCGGTCTGGGCGAGAATGCGACACCGAGACAGATCAGCCACCTCGTGGGCGTACAGTCGAATCACAGCGGTTGAAAGCATGTTGACCCTTGGGCGCAGGGCCACGCTGCGGAGCCCCAAAATGGGCCGGCTCCGGTTCGCATGACTCGATGGCAGGCGAATTGGAGGATTGGGATCGCAGTGCACTGACTGGAGGAGTGCAGACAATGCATGGGCAGAAGAGATGTGGAGCGGGGTTGGCATGGATGCTGCGAGGCTTGAGTGGTCGTCAATCGCTCTCGAAGCGCCCACTATCTAGTTTCGGACTAGCTCAAGACCAAGCTTTGCTGGTCCGCTGATGTGCGGTGGTTGGTCGCAAAGCTTCCATCAACCTTTGCTTTTGAGATTCGGGACCTTGGTCCGGCTGTGGAAAAGATTGACTTGAAGGACCAAGACAAACTTCGGATAGACGGTCCATGCCTCATCCGTCCCGTTCACGGCAAGATACGGCACAGCTTACGGCACAGCAAACTCGTAGGTTTGCAGACTGAAGGCGTGCGATACACATGATCAGAAAGCATTACTTTGAGATTCCGTTGATCACTCAAAGAATGCGGGGGATACTTTCGAGGACCTAGAACTTGGTGTGGAACAGGTCCAGTGCCGAATCTTTTCTGTCTAAGCCCACCACTTGAGTCGCGCCTTTAATCCCATCACACCGCAACAAACCCTCATCACAGCACAAGACCACTGAGGTTGACGCCTCTACTTTGCAATGAGTTCTCTCTAAGCGCCAGCCCTACAGCAAGTGTGTCCCGCGGCACCCACATCGCCCACGATCGCTCCAGGACCCTGAATCAGGCACGGTCTGGCTTCTGGACTGTTACGCGCTCGATTGTGTGCGAGATGAGTTGCGTGGCTGCAACTTTAATTGAACGTGCCGGTCTGCTGTGAGTGCTGGACTGCAGCCTTGTGAGGTGGGTGGACATATCGAAATGGATAAGTCGAGCGGTTGGGCAATGTGTACCTGCAGGAGGCGGCGATACGAGGGTGAAGATGGTGTAGACGTGCAGGATCCACACTCATAGTCGAGTGGTGTATGTGTGCATCTACCCAGTGCGTTGACAGAACGCGGTCAACCAACGAGTGCCTACCGTGGCATCTGCTATAATCCGCTTAGAGCTTGAAAGTCATACAACAGCCAGACCGGTGCAAGGGAATCAAAATGCGAGTCCGAGTCTTCTGCGACTGTATATACTGAGTCTCCGCCCTCTGATTCAGATGACCAGGTTATAGGTTGATAGATAAGCTCTCTAGGAGGCGGCTTGTAATGCGCTGGAAACCCTTAAAACTCGTCAACAGCATCGTAATTGTATTGATGACCAAGGAAGACTTGCTGAGCTTCTTCAGTCTCGAGCCACTCTTTTGTAAGCCCTAAGATGTCCATAACTTTCTTAGGCAAGGTCACAGTTGAGGCGGTGAATTGAGGCGCCATTTGCACCCTTTTAGGTCCGTATATGGCCAGGGTCTTAGCCAGAATGCCGTAATCATCATCCTTGGAGTCATAGTCGTCCCAAACCTCCACTTGGTTAGCGTCATTTGAAAGTTGTGATGAGCTTAACTTACAATCATGGAGATCTAGCTGAACTTCGTACTCGTGGCCAACGTTTCACATCTCCGAAACCTCATGCGTCGTCCGGATGTCTTCATTGGTCGAAAGCGAACAACAGGCGTTGTTCGCGCGCTGAGTTCAGGATGTTATCTTGGCCACAATGGCAGGTGAACATTAGCGAGGATGCATCTTGTCAGCTGCAAGTTGGAAATGATCGATAGAATTCCAATTATTGGTTATATGAGTCACTTGCAGGAAGGGGCAGCAATGTGAGGATCCACGATGCTGCGGCGCCGAGGCAAACACCGGTGAGCCCTAGGGTTTTTGTAGAATGTCGACAAAGGTTGTACGGATACAACAGCTCGACAGTATGTACTCGTACATGGTGTGGACGGCTGTGGATCTTAGCCGAAAGCGGTCGCGATGTATGGACTACCAGGTGGAGTTCGCCTTCAGTGCCAATCGTCGTCATCATCATCCGGTGTATCTTCTGAATCATCATCCATCAAATACCTCTCAGCCGCTTCAGCTCGTAGCCGACGGGCTTCCTCCAACCTTTCCCACTTCGTCTCGACTGCATCGTAGTCGCACTTCTCCTCAAACAAGACCTCTTTAGCTTCTTTGGTTTCCAGCCACGCCTTCTTGAGACCTAGGACATCCATGACCCTTCTAGGCAATGTCTTGTCTGCTGCATGGAAATGAAGCGCCATTTGTACGCCTTTGGGACCGTAAGTGCTCAATTCTTTGGCCAGGACGTTAGTCTCTGCATCCAGCGAAATGGACTGATCAAAGTCTGTGTGCGCTGTTAGTACAGAGCTGCTAGGAATGAGGGTTGAGATTTACTGTCGTCTATGTCCAGAATGACACCGTATTGGAAAGTCGAGCCAACTTCTTTGAAAGCGTGCTGTATCTGCCAAAAGTCCATAGGGAGAGGGCCGTTGTGAGGCATACGCATGTAATCCATTTCTACTGTCTTGAGTCCATCACTGGTTCCAGGGTTGCATTCATTGGCCTTCAAAGGGAGGCCACCTATGAAGAAATCCTCAAAACCTTGGTTGCCTGGCGTGTATTCTGGGCGCATGTGGAGCAGCAGCGTCTGCAGCTTCGGTGGCATGACGTCGCGGATCGCTGGATATTGCCAATGGCCTGTTGGTGACCATACCCCGTTGGTCACCGTACCTGGAGGTCTGCCCATGAGAAGCATGGAGGGAACTTCCAAGGATTCGAGGGCTTCAAGCGACCGTAGGCCGTCCAGATGAATGAATCCATGATCCGAACTTTCGCGTAAATCCCGGTCGAATGGCTCCAGGACAAGCTCTTTCAACGTCTTACTGTGTCGCTGGAGACTATCGAGGATCTCTGTGCACCATGCTCTCGAGCCCTCGAGGTCGTCCTCTGCGAATTCTTCATCATGGGCGCGATCGCATTTGAAAGAGATCAACGCCTGGCAGCAATCAATCATCCGGACGATGAAGTTGGAATGCACCTCCATGGCCTCCAACTCCAGAGTATGTACTTTCGACGTAGGAATTGATTCGGGCCAGGGGGTGCGATCTTCCATAGGTATCCACTGTACGCTGCTAATGCTGAGACATTGGAGACGTGGTAGGTGAAAGAATAGAGCCAGGTACACGCCGCATTTCTCGTTCATGTTCACAATCAGGGTATGTAACTGTTCGAACCAACCCTTGTTTTCCAGTCCGAGGAAGACACGCGACGCAGCCATTGCAACTGGAAGGAGCCAAACCGGTGGCAGGTCGAAAACGAAGTTACCGGACCAAGAGTTCTTGACGCTCAAAACCTCCAGATTCGGTGCCTGGGAAACTAATTTCCAGACTTCCAGCTGGGCGCACTCGTCAGTGGTCAGTTGATGGCGTGTCCTGATCCCGTATTGTTTCAATTGAGAGTGACGAGCCTTAGCCCAAGTATGATAAAGGGCCCGTCGTTCACGCGTAGGTTTGTATTTCGCACAATATGGCCCTTCATTGCGGGTTATGATGCTCTTCAGGCCCTTGTGCAGAGAGGTGTCTGAGCTTATACGGTCAACGAAGGCATGGATTGGGATCTGGAACCGAGCTTCGTAGAGGCTGTATAGCAGCGGCACAGCAAGATCGTGAAGTAGTCGACACGTCCGTGCCACAGCAGCCAACGCGCGCCCCCAATGCCGTATGTCCCATTCGTTCGGATCGAAGGTAGTCAGAGGGTGAGGGAGTTGGGTGACGGGCTGTAGATATTCCAAGACTTCGTGAAGGAGTTCATTCGGCAAGGAGAGCAGGGTGGCCATTGCGGCGACGGTTCCACTTGTTTTTAGCGATGAGGGGAAGCGAGGGGTCCAGAATCAAGTAACACCTCGGTCTACGTTGCTTGATGAGTTGGATGAAGTCGCCGCGTGGATGGATGTGGCTTCAGAAGGTGCAGCGGGGCTGCCGGACCACGACGCGTCGAGTCGAAGAAACTCGGCAATGACGACGCGCATCCAAACATCAGCAAGTATCAGCAAATATCAGCAAATATCAGCGAATACAAACTTGAAACACCCTGTCTACGAACGAATCCGATTCACTCTCTTGTCTCCGTCTGACGCACTTCTGGAGTCGAGAGTATGAACAACTGATGATGCAAAGCGTGGATTCACAACTTGATACAGGCACGCAACATGGATTGCTCCTACGCTGACCAGCGCCTATGGATATCCCTTCCTCCCAAACGAGCCAACAATGGGCTAAGCAGAATGCAAATGCAAAAATGATCCTCCTCCAGAAATGATATGGACTTCGTCGATTACAATGATATATGTCCGGTCAGAGTCGCTAATCTTTGCCGTGGGCGCGAGTCTGGGGTATGTCGGACTAAAAGATGCTAGTCATCTAGACCTTGACGCTAGCGCGCGAGTGCGCGGAGTGTGGTCGTTCTACCAAAGTCAGCCTGTGCCCAAGTGTACGTGTCGCGGGTAGCGTACCCGGGATGTCCATTGTCTGCGGGTGCCTTGCCGCCAGCGGACTGTTCGCAGGAGCTGTGTCCTTGTTGGGAAAGATGCCTGAGATGGGACTTCGGCGCTGGCTGTCCTTTCGTTTCGGCGGCGAGTTGCCCGTGGCCTGGCTCAGTCGCTCTTCGGCCTCCCGTAGCCTCTTCTGCAGGGCCTCGAGCTCCTGTGCTTGTGTGCTAACGGCTTGCTTCCTAGCAGGCTGTTAGCTGGAGCAGCATGGGACGGTACTTCCCAACGTACTTCTCGTGCACAGTCTTATCCAGTGTATCGAGGCTGCTGTCGAGCTTGAACAGCGTGTCGAGCTCGTCCATGAAGTTGCGGGCAACGGTGCTGCATCTGTCAGAAGGGGCGGGAGCTACGCTAGCGGGTGATCATACGACTGAGGGCGGTTGTTTGGCTTCCAGCCGGCGTCAGGGTCCTGCACGGTGTTCTGGCTCTGCATGGTGAGACGTGGGGGAGGGCGAGCTTGGGTGAGATGGGGAGTGAGGCGGACGAGGCGGACGAGGCGGTGTCGATAATACGGGGGGGGGGGGGGGGGGGGGGGGGGAGGAGGGGGGGGGGGTGGAGAGGAACAATGGGAGCAGCTGGAGTGTTAAGCGGACAGCGGGTTATATGGACGCAAGCGGAGATGTTTCAGAGGGTGTGACGATGGGATGGAGCATGAAGAGGGCGTCCTGTGATAGAGATTCGAGTGCCTGTGATTAATCTGCGGAAAGGGGTCGTCGGCCATAGCTCCACGGCGTCGATCCCTAGTGGAGCAACCAGGCGTACGAGGGCTTGGGGCAGCAGCCACCGTTGGGGAGGCATAATAAACATGACTGCTGCGCCTGCTGCGCCTGCTGCACGCTCGACGGTGAGGAAGGACGCTCGCCTGGAGGGTCAGTGACGATGAGGCGCTGCCGCCCTAACGGCCAAACGGAGCGCTCCAGGCTCGGCTTCCCGCTTCCTTTGCGTTCTGGACGCGTCCTGCATGCCGATTGGCAGAGCGCGACCAGGCGCCTGCACATTCCTAGCGGCCGCTGAGTGCATGCTGGTGCCGCAAACACCAAAGCCGCATCGACAATTTTTCACCACCACACGCGCTCTTCCACCACCACGCGCGCTCCGCCCCATCGCCGCACCCTCGCTCACGTGACGCGTCCATCTGCCCGCCGCGCTGCGATGCCCGCCTGCCCCTCGTGAACGCCGTCCCCCGTCGCGCTGGCTCCCATCCCGCCCCAGGCTGTCCGCCCGCCGCGCGCCCCAGACGCCGTGCACCGACCCCGGGGCATGACAGCTAGCGTCTCCGCGTACAGCACCCTCGAGTCGCTCCTCGTCTTCCAGTGCCTCAAGAACTATGGCGTGACCCCGAATGCGTTCAGCAAGACGTCGGAGCTGCTGAAGGCCAACCCCGACATCACGGGCCACACGTTCTTCCAGAGCGGCCGGCTAAGTCCTGATGCCTTGCGCAGCTTCTACCTCGAGCGTCTGAGGAGAGAGATTGAGGTGGAGCAGAGCGGCGACAGCGATGCGCAGAACGGCGAGAACCCCAGAAAGAGAAAGGCCACAGGCGCCACGTTGCCCACCGTCCAGGAATCGCTCCGGTACACGCACCTGATGCCCAAGCTCGTCGAGAAGCTGTACGCCACCTACCGCAACGAGATCGTCGAGCAGATCAGGGCCGAGGAGGAGCGCTATGAGAAGCTGCAGCGCGAAGTGCAGAGCATCGAGCGCGGAGAGTGGGATGAACAGCTGCGAGAACGGGTGAACGGAAGGACGCGGTCCTCGCGCAGCCCGAGTGTGGCTAAGAAGTCGCCTCCTGTTGCGCAAAGCCCGCTGCCACAGGCGGGCGCTGAGAATGGAGCAAGGGGACCGGGTGGACCGCAGCAGACACCACAGCAGGGACAGGCGGTGGTGGGCGCTCCCAAGACGTCACCCAGAAAGAAGAAGGACCAGCGCCCAACGCCCGGTACTTCACAGCCGATCGCTGCTTCGCCAAGTCAACACCCAAATCAACACCCAAACCAGCCTCAACCTTCGCACTTCCAGCAGCCTCCTCCCCCGAATGCAGGATACAACGGCCCTCCTTATCCACATCTCTCGCCCTTCCCTCCGGGTCAGCAGCCAGCCCAGCCCAGCCCCCAGCAGGGCCATGCTCGTCCTCATCCCCCGTCACCCGCGCCAGGACAGCCAGGGCAGCCAGGACCGCAGTACCAGCCTCAGCCGATCCAGCCTTACGAACCGAACGGAGTGCCGCAATACGGACCACCTGGCGGACCTCCACCGTTTTCGCCTAACCAACGCTTCCCACAGCAGCCGCCAGGGCCACACTCCCCGAGCATGCACACACCGCAGCAGCAGAAGGGCTACTTCCCGCATCCTGCACCGCCATCCCATCCTCCTCAGCACCTGAACCAGCCACCACCACCTCAAGCTGGCTTTATGCTCCCTCCATTTCAGGTCTCACCCCAAGATCCTTCACGAGTTCACCATCCTCCGATCTCGACGCCACAGTATCCTCAGGTTTCTACGCCCATCAACAAACGATCTGCCTCTCAACAGCATCATCATCACACTCCAAGCGCCAACAGGCCAGGCGCGCCGCCTATGCATCCACTGGTAACCCAGGCTCGACAGTCATTCTCGACACCCCTCAACAACCGATCGCCACAACACAGCGCCACGAGCACGCCACAATCAGCGAAGACCCGCTGGAAGCAACCACCTCCTGGCACTCCCGGCGGTGTACCCGGAACGCCTCGTCCTGTACCAGAGATCATTGACGATATGCCGCCGCTAAGTAGTTCGAAACAAAGTCCGGCCAAGTCGAAATCGCAGCGGAAATCGAGAGGGAAGGGCAAGGCGAAAGAGAAGGAAGCGGAGAAGGCTTCGGAGGAGAAGCCTGTGCCAGACTCAGAGGCACATCCAGAAACACCTCTGCCATTCAGCTCATTGGAAGTACCTGCACCAGACTCGGGTACTCGACAAGGCCGATCACGGCGCAAAGCACCTGCAAAGCGTGGAAGACCCGGTAGTGTCGCTTCTTCACGAGCGGGTGGTTCGGTTCGAGATCGTAGTAGGAGCCGGTCTGTCCTGTCCCACACCGACACCGTAGCCGATACAGATTCCCAGGCTGGCCACCGAATCAAGACTGAGCGTAGAGGCTCTTTGGACGATGGGATGGAAGAAGAGTCGGTCAACACACCCTCGCAGATGACCAAGCGCCGACGAGGTGCAGCACCCGTAACCGCGCCTTCCTCAACGCGTCGAAAACGCAATGCCCGTGAAGCCTCCCTGGTAGAATCCGAAGATACGCCCGGCACACCCAGCCCAGATCGCACCATCATCGCCCACCGCAACTTCCACCGCACCTGCCAGCCCATGCTCGACGATATCACCTCCCACAAGCATGCATCGATCTTCAGCACCGCCGTCAAGCACAAGGATGCAGAAGGCTACTACGACATCATCAAACGCCCCACAGACCTCTCCGCCATCAAGAAAGCTCTCACTAACGGTGCAAAGTACGTCACAGCCGCTGCTTCTGATACCCCCATCGGCAGCCCCGGCGGCGCGGGCGCGACGATCGAGCTTCCTATCACGAGCGATGTTGTACCGCCCAAAGCTATTGTGAATCCGGCACAGCTGGAGAAGGAGCTCATGCGCATGTTTGTCAATGCGATGATGTTCAATCCAGGCGAAGATGGCGTCGTCGAGGATGCGAGGGAGATGTTCGAGTCTGTGCAGAGGAGTGTATCGAGTTGGCGCAATGTATACGGGAGAAGTAGCGGTCGGGATCAAGGGGAGGGCACGCCAGTCGAGGGCGAGGAGGAGGGGACGAGCAGCAAGCGCAGGAAAGTATAGGACTACTCCACTGTGCTCTGTCTGATGAGGATGCAAATGGAATGATGATATCGAAGAGAAACATTTTGTTGCTACGAGTCTGACTATTTTGCCTAGTTGCTTCCGTGTTTCTGTGCATTTCGAGAAGCGTCGCACCCATCATGATCCTCAGCCACCGTAGGAAGTATATCAGGTCGGCCATGACGATGGCCGAGCTAACCACTCCTCAGCGCCTTAGACGGCCCATCTCTGTCAATCGACCGCTCGAAGCTGAACTGCTCGAGCAAGGTTCTGGGAGCCGTGAGCTCGTATTGAGGGATTGCAAAGACCACCTTGACTCTGATGTTCCCCCCGATTTCTGAGTATTTCTCGAGCAGATACCGAAGAGCCTTGCTCAGGTCGTTCGTCATATCGCTTGGGTTCATCTCAAAGTGGATCTTGAGGACTGGTATGTCGCACAGCTGGTGAACGGCATTGTCGAAGAAGGTTCTGAAAGTTTGAGTATCGGAGATGGAACCCAAGCGCTGCTTTTGATCCAGGGACATTCGTTCCGATGTAGTGATCAAAGTGGTGCAGGGATCCTCTAAGTATTTGTACCCGTTGACATATTCTTGGAGACTGTCTTGAAGCCTCCAAATGATTGGAGCTATCCACCATGTCTTCCCAACCAAGTTCATCCCGGTTGCAAGGTCGGTGAGGCGAAGGATCAATGCCAGGTGTTGGCGATGTAGCAGGATGGGTGTTGCCTCCTTCCGTGTCAATCTTGATACTTGCAAGATAGCGAGATCAATGTGGGAGTAGAACATGTCGGTCTTGTCGAGAGGCAGTCTGCGAGTGCTGGGGAGGCTCAGATACTCGTACACTTCCATGCGGAGCTCAGGTGGTAGGTCTAGGAACGCAAAAGCACCATCGGTGCGTCCAGCGTCATCTTCAGTTTTCGTAGCGGAAGTCATGATGGCACTTGGCGAAAGGAAGCCATGGAGTGAATTTGGGTTTGAAGGTCAGTGCCAGCGATGACGATGTCGAGGGTGGATCTGGTGTTGCGCGTGCAAGGTGCAGTTATGGAAATGGTACTAGTGAGTGCCCGCGAGAGGTGAAGCGGAAATACAGGGGAAGAATGTGGGAGGTGCGCAAGACCACGTGGGCACTAGCGCCAGGTGAGTAAAGTGAAGGCGGAAGGAGCGAACGTGCTAAGTCGAGACTGTCACTCCGCGGCTGTGCTGGGGGAATCCTGAGCTAGACTGTTTGCTCTAAACGGTCGTCTCCTTTCTCATTCACTGACCGCACATGAAATGTGAACCTCGTCAATGGATCATTCGGGAGGGAAAGAATGTGTTGGAAAAAAGAAACGTGCTCAGGCTCGACCTCCAGGGCAAGGGTGAGAGGAACAACGATGGCGATACGTCAAGGCGCATCCGTTGTAGGTCGCTGTTGGCTTCTCTCCGTACAAGCTTACAGCACTCGAGGATGGCCAGATTCACATCATGGTAGTTGATTGTGACCTTGTCTAAAGGCATAAGGCATTCCACATCTTTTACTATATTGTTGTGATCATGAGTCGTAACTCGACTGGAAGGTTCAGGAATGAAGAGACACGCGAGCCGTGTCCGGTGCCAAACATAAGTGCAAAACTGAGGGACATGCTGATTCGCTGTATGGACGGCAGTGGAGATGTCGATGTTCGTGGATATCTGTTGTCAGACGTAGATGTGGGAGTGATGGGCATGCTGCGCGGACGAGAGTGGAGGTGCCGATGTGCGTAGAGTGTGTAAAACAGTAGGCCCACAGGTAGGAAAGGGGCAGGCACATGGCAGGTAATTTGGAAGCTAAAAGTTGAAATTAAGACCATGGCAATATTTTGGCTAATACGGACTCTGAACACTTATGTCAACTTCTTCTGGCACCGAGTGTGATGCGAACCTTGGAACACCTCAATGTTGCGCTTGCCTGAATGGGTATAGAATTAGGCAGACATTTGATGACCATAGGGCTGAACGGTAGCTGCCCGACGACACTCGAAGAAGAAGCTGCTGGCAGGCTTCAAAAACAAGGAGGGAGAGTGATCTCTTTGTGCCAACTATGTATCTGGTGGCGTTAACCCTGATACTCAATATATATAACGCAGAGCAAACCTTACTTACTCGATCGTCATTCTCGAATCCGAACACAAGGGTATTGTTTCTTCCATTATACGACCGCACTCTGAATAGAGCCAAAGGACGCTCTCTTCATAACAAGACATTACAATCTGAATTGATGAAAGATAGCTGAAAGACAGGATTAACCGACAGGCCCCCACCGTCCAGCGGGTTCCATCATTCCAATTTGGTATAAGCCAGAAACTAGAAGAAACAGAAAACGCTCAAAGACACGAAACAGTAAGAAACATGAGGATAAGAGATGGGTATCGAGTAAGTCATGAGTTGTGGTAAGCCGGGACCAGCCGACAGCGAGGAAAGAAGGAGGAATGCTGTGCTTGCGTGAGACATTGCCGCATGGCCTTATGAGGCGATTGCCCGCCTGCTTCGAATGTGCTGGAGTCCTTGCAGGCCACTGTTCCTCTGGCGATGCGATCCTCTGCCATTTGTTTCAACAAAGTTCTCAGGTGGATGGGTAAGGTTGTGGTTTCCGCCTTTCAGTTCCTTAAGGTCTTGGTCTCCAATAAGACGCTGTTGCCAGAGGTACTGGAACAGGTCGAAATCTGGTCGAGCCGCTCTCAGGTTCCAACCGTATGCAAGATGCGTGCTTGCAAGGTGTTCCATCTTCAGGTTCCATGCTTCCGGGCCTTCGTTACAGATTGTCTGCCATGCACAGAGCGGACATTGCACGGCGCGTGGAGGGTTCTTGCCACGGAAATGACTAAGGCAGTGCGTGTTCCACTCTGATTCGATGCGCGATACGTATGAGCAGTTGAGGAACCAGAACACACATTCGTATTCGGGTGTATTCGCTTCGGCAAGTTGCTGCATCAATACGCCGTCGACTTCGTCCAACAGCGGCTTGCCTGCGCACTGATCTGCAAGACTTGTACTTATGGAGCTGTCTGTGATGGTATTGGATTGAGTGTGACAGGAATGAAGCGAGGGTGGGTAGTCCGAGGCGTTGGAGGCGTGGGATTGGTGAACTATGGGCGCCATGGACGAGCTGCTGAGGATCGATAGAGGGTATCCGTATGGCGAACTCGATGAGTACGAATGAGGAGCCTCGAGCTCGAGAGCAGCGTAGCCGATCTGCACAAGGCGGCCTTGAAAGTCTATGGAAGAGTCTTGTTCCCAGTCTTGGATTGGTCGAATGAATGGGACATGCCTGTCAACCGTCGTTGCGAGCATGTTGGCGGGGTCGTCTAATAGTGGCGCCTGTCAGCCTCACGTCGTGCAGGTCATGCCTTACAGCCTTGCTGTAGAATCAGGCAAGTAAGGCATACAACCTAGTCGAGCGTGTCAGAACTCACCGCCGCGACTTCGTGATGTTTGGCGTCGGGGTGTCATTGGGACTGATGTTCAGCCCGAGGGTAGGGCTTAGCGCTAATGTGAAATGTGGGGTAGTTTCTTTGTATCTTTTGAACCTTTGGGCTCTGTTCACTTTTACACGCCTGAGACATCTTCTTGTCTTATATGCACCACTAATACAGCCAAAGTATACCAACTCATGCGAACATGTTCGCTGCAACGCGGCTCTGCGGTCTTCCCGACCGCTTCTTTGACAACTCACCTCCATCCCGCGCTTCGTCATCCAGATACAACACATCATGAGCGAACCAATGACAAGCGAAATAGTTCAAGCGTCAAGCTCGCGAACCCCCAAGACTCGCCTTGCTATCTTGGAATGGCCTGTCATTGGTGCGGACTGCTGCATATGACGAAGCGGGGCGTGGATGAACCCCACTACCTGTCATGCGAACTCATATGCAAGCGGCAGTGCCCACCGCCTTTTCGCTATGAGGTTCGAATATGGAGTATGGTAATCTGCCTTAATCTGTCGGTGTAAAATTGGACCTAGAATATTGGTTCGAGTCGCTACTGACTAGTCGCCGACTAGCAGCACACCGCACCGCCACTACACATCACTATCACGGCAAGGCTGGCCCAAGACTTTGGATTTCATTTACGGAAACTCGGTCTGTAATCGGCCGACACACCCCAAAGTAGCTCTGTGCAATCGCAATACTTCCGCACGATGTCGAACTCGATTGCTGATCTACGTTGACCGCCTTGAACTTAGCCGCCTATCCACACGAGGATTGACTACACGACCCCTTCATCTTGCAGCACTACGATTCCTTCACTATCATACTGAGCTAGCGAGCTTGTACCCACGGCACCCCACTCCTCGCTTCCAATCCCGTGTATTGTGTCAATGGAATGTCGGCATCCGGCCATCTATACGATGGTCCAGTCGCACTCAGCAGATACCCGTGTGAGGGAGCACAGCTTGTGCCATCTCGCTCATTATCCGAGAACATCCTCTCCCGCTCAGTGGTGTCTGTCGAGCCGCCACTGTCTTGATTGAGCTGGCCGTCATCACCCCTACTGGTAGTCGCCGCTTCCTCTGGATGGTCTGTGGAGCCTGAATTGTCATTGTTACCAGCGGTCTGGCGCTGCTGAAGGTTCTCTCGAAGCCTTTCTGAGAGCGAGGTATTCTGCACTGGGATATGAAGAGCGGATATTGTACGAACACACAAGCCATTGATGACAGTCACCTTAGAGAATTTGGGTTCATCACTCGATTCTACAACAACCTAACCTGATGGTGTTGAGGAATTGTTGATGTACGTTTTACAGATCTGGTGACGCACATCTTCGTAAGAAGCACAGTGGTCAGAGGTAAGGGAATGTAAAATGACCGATCCATGATTATACCAGAGTGCCGCCCAGATATATTGCTCTAAGGTAGTTGCTTCAGAAAGAGCCTGTCTCGGTGACGCTCCAGGACGATCCGGACCCAACGTCACGTTCATCATGGAGTAGAAGATGATTAATTTGCTGGTCGAACGATGGGTGGCGATGCGCGCTGCTTTAATTCTCTATGCTCAATAGCTGCTTGTTTCTCGAACACACGTGCTAAACTCTGCTGACATCAAGTCAGGTGACTCGCTGTCACATCCATGGTCTAGTTTCCTCTGGCTCAAGTACATCATCGCCACTACCAAGCGTCACGCAGGGCCTATCCTGTTACAAACACTTTCGTGGTATGATGTACTTCCGAGCTGCATTCGTCATCTTGTCAAAGAAGAGAAGTATCAACACGAGTGTACAGATACGCAGGTGGCTGGCATTGCTTCATTGCAGGCTCCCAGTTGCTAAAACTAAGTTAGCTTTTTGGTACTGGTCTCTCCGTTCCATATCTCTGACTCATTCTTCCTACATAGCCGATGCCTGCTCTCCCAGCGCGTTGCTGAAAAGCTTAGATGGTACTGTAGTAAGATTTACGGATGTTCCCGCGTCTGATCAAGCAAAATTGCATTCTCACAAACTTTGAGGCTCGCCGCCTTGGCCTCAAAGGTAGAAAAGTCGATTGTCGAGTCCCTGTTGGTTGACTGTCTGGCGCCAATGACATCGTCGTCATCTCGCATACTGTTCTCGCTCCTCACTTCATCTTCGCCCTGTGTATCACTCTGTAATGCTGTTGAGTTTCTGATATTACTCTGCTGAGATAAATTCGTCCCAACACTCATGTTTTGAGCCGTGGTCTCTGTGCGGGTGCGAAAGCGTTGTTGGAAGGTGGTTTCCACCGGTATCCATTACCTGATATAGTTAGCGTTGTTTGTACAAGTAGCCGGTCCCTCGCGGATCTCATCCATCTAATCTGACACTCTACTTTCTACAAGCGTATCCTCGAAGATACTCCCTCTCATGCCTCGCCACTCTAGCATCAGTCGGAATCCTTACCGTCGACAATACTCGTACACTTCCATTCTGACCCGGGATACTCATCTTGAAGAACTTGTTGACAGGGTCGCATACCTTGATTCTCCAGCGCGCCGGTTCCGGAGTACGGCCCACGACCTCGAGCATGATCCGACAGACATGCTCATACGTTTGAGGATCTTCATTGGAACCAATTCATAGACCGTTAACCTGATGAAAGTAGTCGAGGATAGCGTATCTATACTGTTGCTGCTTGGACGGTTGCTTCGAGGGCTCTACAGCTGTGGAGCCGTTCGGACGCTTTGTTTCGCCTGACTGGGTCGACATGAACAAGTGAAATCAGCAGAGTAGCTTTGCACGTATCCTATAGGTATAATGCTGACTCCATTATATTTCCTCTGGATATGTTTGGATAGTGAGCCTTGTGGTTAGTCGACAATCAGTTTTTGTGGAACACACGGTGCTTCCTGACTTCCTCGCAAACAAAGAGCAAGCTCTTGAAAACGTTGTGGTGTAGTCATCTCCGGTTCGTTCACTGATACATAGCGTCAATGCTCAAATTTTGAAAGGAAGACTATACGTGAGAGTGAAACGGTCATGTATGCCTCAGGTTCAAGGCGACAAAACAACAAGGCAACAATTGTGTCCAGATCGATGGTTTGACTTGAAACGACCAGACGATCCGACGGTTTTTTTTAGATTATTTTTGAGCTTCAAGCGTGACATGTAGTCATGATCATCAACATGCAAGATAGGATGAGAAACAAATCGCCTCCGGTGGTGTCTTGTGAGTCGTGAGGTCAGCATCCAAATTAGTTGCCGTTAGCCTAAGTGGACCACAACCGAGGTCCAACACGCAACAAAGACAAGTCTACCAGCCACACAAACCCGTCTTCGGACCCACACCAGGGATGACTGTCTGTTCGACTCATTAGCCCCTGCATATTGGCTACTGTTTGTTTATACTAAGAATATATTTTTTATTAAAAATTAATTCCCCATCAACAACAGCCCGGCTGGCACAATTGTAAGACCACTCCGTTCAACGAAGATATTCGGGCAAGCATTAACAAAGTTTCAGGGTTAGCGCGTGAGACTTTTAATCTCAAGGCTCAGGGTTCGAGTCCCTGGTCGGGCGATCTTTTTGCTCTTGTCAACTCTCACCACGTCTCTCGGCATAAGCACAATAGACAGTTTGTCTGCTGTCTTGTGTGCAATATTCTTTTTTGCACTTGTTTCCGAGACATTTGAGTCATGTACGGAGTTGGCTACACTTCAAGTAACGCACATCACAGCGTGACGGCCTCAGTACAGTTTGATTCTCTAGTGTGTACTTGTGGTGTGCTTTAATTTCATTTACTTTCATAACTACATGATGATATTGCACATAAGACCTCAATTCACATATATACCACCATCTGTCACAACTCAAGGCTTTCAAAGTGCATCTAGTCCAGCTGAGGCTCGGGGACCTGACCAGCAATAAGTGCAATGAGCGCAGCACCAACACCAGAGCCGTCCTTTGCAATACCAATGCGGATGTGCTTCTCGCCGCGCTTACCAATCTCAGGGATTGTGCGCAGGGCCTCCCTGATGTGCTCCTCGAAGTCGGGGTAGAACTCAACAAGCGAACCGTCAACACCGACATCGACAACATCCTCCTCGTTGACCTTGAAGTCACCTCGCGGAGGGTTGATGCCAGCCTTGTCCTCGGTTGTGGCGGTGCTTTTGGACTTTTCCAGACGGCCGGTGTTGATGATGATGGCACCGATGGCGACGGCTGACAGACGAGCAGCGCGGCGACCTATAGCGCCGGCGATCGTTTTGACGGCCTCTGCGTCCTCGGTGCTGGCAGCTGAGATACCGAAGTCTTTGTCCAGTGTTTGCCTGATCACACGGTGGCCTACACTGTTGTCGCCAGCGCAGATGGACAAGAAGCTTGTGTCGATACCCCACTGCTTGAATATCACGCTGTCACTGTCGATCTGTGTTGTGCTGTGAATGTCGTTCGACGAAGAGTTGTCGTCCTGGAACAGGGGAACCTTGGGGTCCTTGATCAACTTGACCAAAGCAAGACGGAGAAGTTCACCCAAGAACATGCCAGACACGCGCTTCTCAAACATCTGGATGCCAGGGTTGACGGACTTCTCGTCGAGCTCGACATCGTAGGGTGTGTTGGGCAGTGTGCGGAGGGAGTTGTCGAAGGAACCCCACTCGGTGTTGACAATCATCTCGCCAGTCGACTTGTCAAACTCTCCTACATTCTTAGCCTTTGTGAGCTTGGTGACTTTGTCCAGCTTCTCGACGTAGGCACCGTTGGTACCGGTTCCGAAAATAGCTCCGAGCAATGTCCCGGTCTTGCCTGGCGAGGCATACGAGCGGGCCATGAGTGTTCCAACAGTGTCGTTTACAAGAGCAGCTACCTTGACAGGCAAGTGCAGCTCGTCAATCTCAGCCTGCAACAGGGCGCAAACGTCCTTGCCAACTGCATCCTGGATGTCGAAGCCCTTTGTCCAGCGCATGAGCAGGCCCTTGTTGATGCCAACCTGGTTCACGGGGAAAGAGAATGTGAAACCCAGGTTGAAGATCTCCTCAGCCTGCCCTCCAGTCTGTCGACGCTTGAGTGTGCCAGCGTAGTGGTCTTCGTGGTGTGCCTTGAGGAACTTCTCGATCTGCTTCGCTAGAAAAGAGAAGAGCTCCTTCGATGTCTTCGCGGTCATGAGCTCTTGGGGAACGGCGACTTTGCTCTGGGTGAGGGAGAAGGTGGTGTTGCCGTGCAGCTGGATGGAGCAGACACGAAAGTTGGTGCCGCCCAAGTCGACAGCCATGTACAGGCCCTACAATCGCAGTCAGCCTTTATGTCCCCTGCAGCAGGCTTCAGAAGTGGTCGCGTGCCTTCTCAGTGCCATTGGGCACGGCAGTGACGTAGGTAGGGATCTGGCTTAGCTCGGTGCCGTCCTGTTGCAGGCCCTCGTCTGCGCGCAGTCAGCCTCTCAGTCGCCCACTATGGTGTGTTTGGGTGCGCATACCCATCTCCCTGATGAACTCCTTGACCGTCTTGTTCACAGCATCGTTGCTGAAGTCGAACTCCGCGGCGACCCGCTTTGCCTGCTCAGCGAGAGCCATGCTGCGCTTGGGATGGGTGTTGAAGGTGCCTTCGAACTCGACTATCTGCTCGGGCTTCGGGCAGATCTGGGGCTCGTGGAAGAGTACGGGGTTGCGGAGGGTGATGCCTGGGGAGCTGACGTGCCAATGCTGGTCTTTAGTGAAGAAGCGCAGGACCGTGTGAGAGAAGTGGGGTGCAAAGACTTGGAAGAAAAGCGCTAGCAAGACGACGATTGCACCGATCACAGTGTGGGTCGCAAAGGAGGCTCGGCCAGGTTTACGAAGGGGAGGGCTCCAGTTCGACTGGGACCTGCTGGATGCGGTGGTGGCTTTAAATGGGTTTGCAGGAGCGCTGTACCTCCTGAAGTGTCTGTTGACGGGCATCACCCCCGCTTTGTTTGGTCGACAGCTATGACGTGAGGGGTAAGCTCGAGCTTGGGCAGCCCTCACTTAATTACATGCAATCAACAACAGCAACGCCGTGCATGCCGACTCGTTGAGGAAACGGGCGGGAGACGTTGGGCCTCGCAATTGGAAGCAGCCCGTGTTCCTTTGGGGAGGTGTTGTTTTCACTGCACTGCGCTAGCGGAGTTGAGACGAGGGGCTGCCGATCTGGCGGAGGGCAAAGCTTCATCGATCGTGCGCAGCGGCCGTCAGACCATCACCAGCCTCGAATCTGGACACAAGTATCATTCGAGCGGCCATGTCGGCCCGACACGTTCGGAAGATATCTGAACGTGCTTGAAACAGCTTCCTGACCTTAACACTTTACTGCATCTCCCGTTACTGACCAATTCGCTCTCATTGGCTGCCCAGGTGCAGTTGTGAGGCCATCACATGACGAGTACCACCACCATCAAGGTTACCGATACCGGCAGCACCATCCCCGAAGCCCTTTACAGCAGCTGTCAAAAGTAAAAACCAGGTTCCGGATATGCTGAAGTGCCGAAAACTAAAGGTAGAGGCAACTGGGTGCAAACATCAATGTCACTTCTCTCACAATGCTGCTACCCTTTCGTATCCTCCATGTCGGCCGTCGCCTGGCAGTTGGGCATTGGGTTGAGCTGTAAGGCTGAGAGCACCGGATGGAAGTCCAGACGTCGGGAGGGCCTATTCCGTACGCGATTTTTTTTTGGACTCTTGGACTCTGCATATGATTGTTCGCGGGCTCGATCACTGGTACTTTCGAGTTAGCACAGTGTCATTATATCTCCTGGCTTCAGGTTCGCAGCTTATGCTTCGCGTCGTATCGTTCTTTCACGCTGATGATGACGAATGCGAAGGCGTACAAACTGCTGGAGGCTTTCGAAGCGTCACGAGGCTGAGGCCTCGTACTTGCTTCACTGGGCCAACACCGGTCGATGCGTTATGCAGCGTACTCTAAACGAATTTTACGGGAGGTATGGATATGGGGGTTAACCTGTACAATAGTAGCGCAAGCTGGTTGGTCATTTCGGTGAGTCGTCGGATTGTGGGTGCCAGGTGGTGGCTGTTGGGTGGTGGTTGTCAAGAACATGCATTCCCGCGACTCGCTGACAACTGGCGGTCACTACTCACGACCGATTGTTTGCCAGCGGTCCGCTACGCTGATTGTCCAGCGGTCCGTTGCTCTGATTGTCCAGCTCATTCGGTTAGTTTGGTTTGCTTCCTCACCCTTTCACAGCTATTCCCTTCTACTATATAGTCCCGATCGATCCCTGCCATAGCTCTTCAGATCAATCAACTCAACCATCTCAACTCTTCCACACCGACAAGTGCTGAACCTCAGTCGGCTGCAGTTCACTGGGGCGAGACTGCAGGCTAGACAGAGAGGGCAGCATGTCCACTGCGCTGGCTTGCAGTCCAGTGACGACAACTTTCGAAACGGATAGGTCCAGGACTGTTGTAGGCTACCCAGGTGATATCACACAGTCTGAAGATGTTGCTATGTCCGGCATTGGATGCAGGCAGTACCAAGCTACAGAGTATGGGAAATAGGGGAGGCCGTGGGGAGTAATCTACAGTCTATACGATATGCCGAACGCGGAATACATAATGGATCGCCGCCGCCAGACCTGCTCTTCCACCTAATTATTATGCGTAGGACACTTCTGTTGGTGCGCCTTCGTGTTGCACAGCTTTTTGGTGGAGAACCTCTCCGGGTAGCCTTCATAAACATGATCTGGCGGTGTTCCGTAGGCCGGGCACGTCGACATATGGGTCTTGAGGTTCATCTTGTGCCTGAGGTAGTAGCCTTTTGGGCACCCCTTGCAGTAGAGATCTGGTGCTGGCACCCTAGGCTTGAAGCTCGCTCGATACGCCTTGAACGTGTTCGACTGCCGAGTAGCCTTTGCCGAAGCCTTGCCTTCCTCGGTCTTGCTTCTGACATTCACTATCCCCTTCCGTCCGGAGTCTTTGTGACTCTACCTGATGCTAGCCCATCTCACACGCTTTGCATGTTCCTTCTGGTAATCAGCCTTCTATTCTTGGACATGAGCGCGAGTTCACCTAAAACATGGGAGGTATTCAAGGCAAGATGAGAAAGCGACTTGCACACCAATAACGAGTTACACGACTATAATAGTTTCGTTGATGTCTTCGAAGTGCACCTTACCCACTCTTTCTTCAAGCGAGCCATAATTGAAGTCCTGAAAGGTGAGTAGCCGCAATCATGTCCTCGACACTATCCGAGATCTGGGCCCTCGACATGCCTTTCTCAAAGAATGCATGCTACGCCTCTCGTAGGCCCCAAGCGAAGGAAAAGAGCTTCCGCAATAGGCATTTGCATGAGCACCGCCGTACATCTCGAAAAAGTGTAGGTATGCGATTCAGCTTTCCTTCAGATCCACCCTGGTGAGGTCGCATTGACAGGCGCTGATCAACGGTAGGGTGATTCATTGAATTTAGAAGTTGAAAACCCCAGCACCGAAGCGGACTGGGAAGTACTCGAGGGCTTCGATAGCAACAGAATGGTTGTAGTACACACGCCGAAGCAATGAGGTGACATTTCTGTCCCTACATAGGACCGAATGGAGGTGGCTAGCAATTGCCTGATGGTCTGAAGACGTGACGCGAACTGCGAATGGAGCTGGTTGTCGAACGCAGTGGACGTGATCAGTAAAGGTGCATTTGGTTCGGTCGCTCCTTACGGATTTTTGGTCAGATGAGAAAGTGCTTTCAAAGAAGTGGGTCTGAAGGAACGTCTTGCTTTTGTTACGTGCTCAACGAAGTATGCATCGCTACATGGTCTGTCGCTCCTGCCTCAAGGGCTTGCTCTGCTCTCTGCCAATCCTGTCTGCAACAACGTCGCTAAGGGAATAGACGATAGTAGTGTACACTGTGTCAGTCCAAAGCCAGACACAGCAATGTAAGGGGGTGCCTCAACGGCAGAGATAAATGCCAAAAAACAAAAAGCATGTGCATGTATCAAAACTCCTAATCGAAACAAGACCCAGCCCACTGAGCAACTCATGCAAGAAACACGATTAGCGAGTGCCAGTGCAAAGTGAGAACGACGCCGCCACAAAAACGTCTACAATATGTACGATGGTGACAAAGGAAATAACCGAAGCAACAACCTCGTCGCCAGGTTGGTCTGTATACGTGAAAATGTTCCTCCCCAGCCAAATTCTATAATCATCATTAAGTGTCTGCCACAGGGCTAAATCAGCCCCTGGCCATTCATGAAGCCCTTCCAACCCCAATGTGCTGCGGTCGGGATAAAATCTGGTGCGTATGCGTGTTCGAGAAGAGAAGCCGATTGGAAATCGAAGACCAATTGATAGTTGACATCAAGGTGCGCGTCCATGGAGGTATTCCGTGGTTGGAAAGCCCGCCAGCTTCCAAATACAATAGATAGTTTCGTCAAAGTGTCGCCACAAACGCTGTCCATGCAAAGTCCGAACATACTCCAAACCGATCGCCGCAAATGTGAATCGATGAGATCTCCTCTTCTACCGGACGCCGAGTGGAGGACGGGGTCCTAGGCTGCTCTGGCTGCTGTGTGCCGAGTTTTCTTCGGTGGAATTACTACCCGCGCTAGCGCTTGCGGATCCAGTCAGACTGCGAACATTTGGACGAGACTTGGGCGGGTAAAGATTGCTCACCCCAGCGTGTTGTTCAACTTGTTGTGGCGCGAGGGGAACGGGTTGTCTCATGCCAGGAGGTCCGTTTGGCCCATTGCGAGGCATACCGTTCGATGGTATCATTCCGTTGGGAGGCATTCCATTAGGTGGCATGCCGTTGGGTGCGTAGCCGTTAGGGGGAGAAGGTCGACCCATCGGTCGAGGGCCAGGGCTGAGAGGGTTGCCAGGCGACTGGCTTGTGCGGCGGCTCATTGAAGGGTAGCCACCATAGTTACCACCTCCTTGCATTTCGTCTAGACGTGATGCAGTCAGTGAGTTGGTTCTCGATTGAGCGCCCATAGCGCCACGATCGACATCGGCGTATCGGTTAGAGGAGTAGCCCAGCAGAGGGTCGTTCATGATGTCCGAATGTAGCGCAGGAATAGACGCCATACCCGCGGAAGTTCTCTTATTCATTCCGGGGCGTGAGAATGGGTTTCTCGAGCGACCTTGAGGGCCGGGCATGTAGCCCATACCTTCGGGGTTCTTGCGGATCTGACCTGCGCTGGGGACCTTACGGTTGCGCCGCGAGGTGACACTCATCATATCGAAGTTGTCGGGATCGATCATCGGACCAGGCTGGCGACCTCCTGCCATCGGATCAAAGAAGTCATCCTCGTCATCGTCATCATCGAAACCGTTGATAGACTGCGGTGGTGGGGGTCGTCGGGCTTGGCCCGGAGGAGGACCGCGGCGCATGTTGAGCTCCTGTTCCCGGAGCTGAATCTCGCGCTGTCTGATCATCAATTCCCTCTCCCGCAGAGACAGGTTGTTTGATGAAGCTGCACCATTCTCGTACGGGCCGTTGGGTGCACCGGGAGGACCACCTTCGACCATGTCATCGTACAGCATTAGATGCGAGAACTCTTCCAAGTCGTTGGCCTCGAGAGATGGACGACGTTGGCCATTGGGAGCGCCGTTCATGCGTGGAGGATAGCCGTTCATACCTGGTGGTGGGCCGCGACGCATCATGGGTGGGGCACCGTTAATTGAAGGTGCGCGGCTTCCAGGACGAGGCCCACCCTTCATGGGACCGTTTCCGTTCATGATGGGTCCTGGTCCGTTTGGGACTGGCGGGCCTCTAGGCAGAGGGGCTGACGAGAGCCTAGGGGGAGGCGGTGGGTGTTGCATGTTTTGAGCGGGTGTGGGGGTAGGACCAGCAGCCGGTCGGTTTCGGTTGACGATGTTGATGTGATGAAGGGTAGCGTAAAGGGTCTCGATACGAGGGACAGCGACCTTGACCTCGAGAGCAAGTTTGAGAGGAGATCCAAGATATGTCTCGATCTCCATAGGACGCTTAGCCTCGAAGTCCATCCACATTGTGCTATTGGCTTCTTGTGGCTGGGTCATCTGGCGAATTGTGGTCTCCTTGAAATCGGCTGGGAACGTACAGCCCTGAGCGTTGGCAAGTGCAAGGAGTTCGTCGAGCACTCCAGCGATTAGAGCACGAACACCAACTTTCTCCATGAGTTCGGCGTGGTTTGCTGTTTCAAAGAGAATACTGGCCGGGTGAAAAGCGATTGGACTGTAGCTTGTTAGTGATATGTTGTCAGAGGGAGATGGACGCAACATACCCTATCATACGCTCAAATTGCTGTTGCCTTATGTTGGGTGCGACCTTGCAGTCGACCTGCCCCGAACTCAACGTCATGGCCAGCGCCTCAGCCATGTCGGACTGAATCTGCGCTGGAATGGCAGCGTTCTTGTTGGCAGGGCCGACCCAGATGTCAGTCGCTCCCTTGTGCTCGAATTCGCTAGCACCAAGTTGTGAAATCTCTGCTCCTGATACCAATGACAGAACAACGTTTGTAGGGAAACGCTGCTCCAAGTATGATTCGACGCCCAGGCTGTGTGTGGTGTTCATAAGGATGCAGGTGTGCTGGGGCGAGACGACCGACTCGATGATGTTGGCGATATCGTATACGTCAGGGAGGGCTTTTACGCAGAGAAGAACATAGTCAAAGGGCTGTTTGGAAGAATGGGCGGCATCTTCGGGGGTTCGAACGACTGCAAGCGCTGTTAGTGCCGTGCTAGCGGCAGAGAAAGACCCGCAAACTCACCAGAGTAGGGCTTGAAGCGCTCGTTGCCATAGAGGGCAGACCTGGAGTGGTCGTTAGCGTCGATGAAGACAATCTGAGGCCAGGGTGCTTACTTGAACGAGATGCCGTACTGTGCGACGCTCTCATATCCTGATTTCCACACGAGTGTGACGTCGCAGGCGTTGGTCGTTTGTAACCGCCATGAGAGGAACGCTGAGACGGCATTTCCGCCAACTAGCAGCTGTTAGCAGAAGCTCTGGTGCATACTAGAAGCATTCTCAGCGTTCTCGGGGCAGAGCCGTGTATACAGCGCTGAGCCGTATGCACCCTGCCCCGGGCGTGTAGGTGCAGAGAATGCCCTCCGGGACTTGGAGTGATGACGCACCTGACAGAATGCGCAGTCTGGGGACGGCCGGAGCCATGGCGGGCGATGTGGTTAGGTGGTGTGCGGGTGGTGAGGTGCAGTGGCCGGCGGAGAACGAGGAGCCAAAAAGTTGGCGATGGGTGCCGCGTTGCTAGAGCGCGGACAGCGCAGCAGCAAACCTGGCAGCGACGGGGCGATTACGGATTAAGATAGCGGCAGAAACGAGCGTGCGGTGTCGATGGACTCGTTCACCAGGTCGACATGGAACAAATCGAATCGAGGGAGTGGGAGGGCGAGAGCGGACAGAAAGGATAACTGGACAACACAAAGGCGCAACGGTCGCGACGACGGAAGGCGGGAAGCAGCCACAGACACGGCGATAGGGCGGCGTGGGAAAGTGCCAATGGGCGCGCGGGCGATGCAGCGCAGGTGTCACGGCAGACTTGATGCTAAGCAGGAGGAAAGCGAGCGGACGCTGGCAGCGAGCAGAGGGGAATGCAAGTCAGGCAAGCTGAGAACGAGGATGCGTTGATGGGAATGGGCGGAGAGCACGCGCAGGAGAGGGAGCAATTTGGTAGGCCGATCGAGGGAGGCTGCTCTGCTCACAGCTTGCTTGATTTGCTTGATACCCGTTCACTGCAGTGCCCACCGCGCTCATGTCTGCCCATGCCTGCCTGGGTCCTGCCGCTAGCCCGTCCTGCCCGTAGTGCTGCACTTATCGCGCGCAAGAGACGCCTAACCGTGCTAACCACTCTGAAGATTATGGCGGGGCCCGTGCCCAGTGCCGTCATTGTTTTTGCATCACAGACGTGTCGCAGATGCGCAGCCACGGTTTGGCGAGCCAGCGGCGAGCCAGCACATGCGCTCTGCCGCTGCGTGGCTCCAGGTGCTCTTAGCTAGAGCTGTCAACCCATTGCGCGGTCTCACTCTTGGTCTGCGTCCCCTTCACGCGTTGTACGCGGCCTGCTCGCTGGTCCGGAACCGAGCAGTGAGTGGTAAGCAGCTATCTCACAACCCTGCCGTGCTGCTTGCGCGGCGTTCCGGGCAGGCTGGAGATCCGCATGCAAGAGTGGCAGATCTGAGGCGCCTATCAAGGGGAGACAGGCCACCACTGCTCCCCCCACCGGGGGCACACCTTCCACAGCACGATGCCGCGCTGCGACTGCTGCAGATTGTGCAATTGCGCGCTGCTTGGCTGCCTCGCGCCTGTACAGTCTCACTCGTAGCTTCGTACACCGTACCGCCGCGTGCCCATCCGGGCCCTCTCATGATTCTTTGTCTGCCTGTGCCTCGACGGCGAGCTGGCGCGAACTCAACAAACCCGCAGCAGCCAATTGAGAAGTTCCTGCTGCCCGGTGCTGCAGCAGTTCAACGCTCCTGACGTCGGTGGACGAGTTCCCATACAAGACTCTGCCAAGCCTAACCAAAATACGATTCCCATTGAAATTAGCCTGCGTGCACGGTCTGACACGTCCACATCCTTGGTCGACCTCCCAACGGCAGCCTGCAAATCTCCTAAGATAGAGGCTGCCGTAAGGCCACATTAATCTCGCTTTCACACCTCTGCCAGCATTGCAGTCCGTCTTTGGAACGCTCGTCGTCCGCAGTTGGACCACAACGTTATTGCCAAGGCAAAGGCGGAGCGTTGAGGCGGGGCCCTTTTGAGTTTGCACGCTCGCTGTGAACGCGGGAAACCCGCATCGGCGACGAGTGTCCAGCAAATGAAAATAGCTTGCACACGTTGAAGAGCGAACAGCACGACTCGCGGCTTGGCACCGTTTTGGAGAGCAGCAGGATCGGCTATATGATGAAGTCGATATCGACCAAATGCAAGTCGAATTGCAGCTTCCAACATCATCAGTTCGAAGAAGAAAGAATGCTGTCACAACGGGGGCCATCTCTTTATTACGGCTCGACGATCGCTGTTCCGGAGGTCCTGGTTGCAGCCAACATTGTGCTGTGATCCCGAGCTGGAAGCCTTGCCAAGCACTGCACACACTGCTGTTCACGACCACGACGTCCGTAAACACCTTGAAATTGACGACAATTGCGTTCCACACAACCAATTGTGCGTCGTTCATTCTGCAAGCGAAAAGACCGGGTCGGCGCCGTCTCTTTAGACCCACTACGATCGAGATTCAGCTCCTAGTCGATCCGTTCCATCACCCTCGAACTTGTGGTGTCACGACAGATTTGCACATCATTTCCAATCTTGCAACAAGCGTCTGGATGAATCGCAAATCTCTGCGCAATCTTGCTCGTCAAAACTTGGTAGATATGGTCTACAATTTCCTGACTCAAGCAAAACATTCGATATCTCTCTGAACCTCAGCTATCAAAATCAGGCAACGGAAATTATGAACACTCTTGACAGCGGGATGCCACGCGCCGAACCATGTTCAGAGGGGCTCAGTAATACAAGAGCACGTGTTATCTGAACACATCTGAGCTCCTCAGGGTTGCACGTTCATATGTAAGGGCAATGACCTTGAACCGCGGTTGATGTTGGGAGAGCAGTACTCGACAACCCTCAGCAGTTCCTCGAGCGCCGCTCCCAAGCTTCGAGTCAAGCAATAATACCAGCTCCGCCGGTTTGATACCGAGCCTTACGTTGACTCTTGTATCGACCGGGTTCATCATCCCCTGGCGATGCGTCACCTTGGCCCCCATGAAACTTGACAGCTCTCACGAAACGGTTTCAAGCGCTTGATCAGAGGCAAAACTTTGACATGGGAAATGCGAATGCGATGCTCACAGCCGTCTGATCTTCAACACACTCATAAACGCGAAATTATTGCCCTGCGAAGGATTAGTGTGATTGCGCACGACGCCCGCGCCCAAAATAGAACCATCGACAGGCCCTCTGCACATCCCCTCCCCAAAGGCCTGTCCGCAACATCATCGAGGCTTGCCACGTCTGCAGGCATCCTTTCAATGCATCTATCCGAATTGCCTCACGACTATGCAGGAAATCTGTACACCACACCAAATCACAAAAAGCCACGGCTTTCAGCCTCTCGGCACTTTTCTTGATATTGAGGCCCAGCTAACCGAATTCAGCCTCATCACCTCGTGCTCTCCTGAACCAGACTGAACGCAAACGCCTCCGCCGCGCTGCCCCACTGCGCTCCGCGGCCCCGTCGCCTCCGTTTCGTCGATCGTATGTCATTGTCCACTTTTGTTTTTATGGACGCGTTTACGGTTTACGACCGCGGCCGCTCTTGTACGCGTAGCGCGCCCACTGAGAAACAACACAGCGAATTATCGCAATGTCGCATGAACATCGACATCTTACGGTGCAACACTATGCTTACCGGCAGAATTGCATCTATTGGGAGGAATCGCAGCCTTCGCAATAATGGTCGTGTATTAAGCACGTGTCATCACAACATCAAGACTCCAGTACCAGAAAGCGTGTACCAAAAACATCACCCCACAACCATAAACAAACGGTGTATTCCGCGGACATCAACGGTTGGACATTAACGTCGACAATGTTTGATATCGCAATTTTGGATATGCGTTGTAAAGGAGAAGGATCCGGATGCTGCTCATACCGAGCGCTCACGCCGAAGTCGAACGGTGAAGATGCTTTTGCGATTGTTGGCCAGCGAGTGCGAGGGCGATGTGTGCACATCGCCACTGAGAGACCTCACCTCAACTGCAGTATATCGCTATTCTGGCGACTCAGGAGACATGCGAATACAGTGACTGCCGAATGGAAATCATACCCTGGTAACGGCTCGCTTGTATCCTTATACATCGCCACCGATCAACAAAATCTACTTCCCACATCATTTTGCTCTCTGACAAGAAAGGATGTGTCTACAACAGATGAGTAGCGTGTGCCTTCACACGTTGCCGCTGATCTATGTCCGCTCTGTGAGTAAGGATGTATAGTGCAGGAATTAAGGCTCGCGTACATTCCATCTTAAACGGTCTGCTTCAGATAAGAATCTGGGGATGCTCTCGGTTGGACAGCAGTGCCTTCCTTCATCCCCATACTCATCTTACGCATAAGGGCTTAGGAGATGAATATGCCGGATACCGTAATGACCAAGTAGTAGACGTCTTGCACTGGATATTACGGCTATACTCGCCACCAGGTAAACATCGCGTGCGAAGCGAGACGTCAATCAATAGCGAACTCGCTACTGCAGCATATCCAGTCGCAAGAGGGTGATGAAGGCGACAAGAGTGCAGACAGGTTGGCTTGATCGTCGATGAGTCTTGGTCCTAGCATGAGCTCAATGCGAAAGCGAGGTGCCACCGGGCGACCAAGGAGGTTATCGTTGACCGGAACTGCTGAAGTCACCGGGGTACTTTGATTGGGATAATGATTCTGCGGTATGACGATCGCGAACAGAACGTGGGTGCCATGTGTAACATCTAGCTCTCACTTGCAGACTCGACTCAGTGTTGTATGAAATGCAAGAGTGTCTGCCATCAGAGCAAAATGTCTTTCCATTTGTGTATCTGCTAATCGCGTCGCGTGGTATCATAACTTTTCATTACTCGTACAAGTCTTTCAACATGCTCTACCTCCTCTCCCAACCCTCACTACGCATGCCCATTCTCCCACTCCCCATTTCCCAACAAATCCCCCACACCAATCCACTTCCTCACAAGGAACGCGCCCTGCGGCTTCAACTTCCTGTAGTACGTCTCTTCCTTCCCCATGATCTCAAAGTTCCTCTTCTTATACCACTCCAAGCCCTCATCATTCGCCTCCCACACATGCGCCGTCACGCACCTCACTCCGTGTTCTGCGACTGCATTCTTAACAACTGCTTGGAGCAAGTGCATCGCAATGCCGTGTGTGCGGTACGGTGACAGTATACCGATAGTGCTGATGTAGAGTTGCGCGGAAGGGAGCAGACGGCACCGAATTGCGCCTATGAGGCGCGGGTTAGTTTTCTCTTTTTCCTCTTCGGTGGCGTCTTTTGAGGCGGAGTGCCAGAGGGCGATCAAGGTTATGCTGTGGTGCGGCTCGGTCATTGTCTCTTTGTAGAATGACTCTGGGTATGGTATGGGCAGTGTGAGGGCGTTGAGGCGTTTGAATGCATCGAGGTGCTCGTTTGTGAGGGGTGCAAGTTTGACGTTCGGTGGGAGGGGGCGCAGTGAGAAGAGCGATGGTATTGAGGACTTCGAGGTTAGCATTGGAGGCGTCGATGCCGCAGTCGAGGGTGTCTCGGTCGCTGTTGGTGGGGTCTCGTTTGAAAGCCCGATTGGTGTCGGTGCTCTTGAGATGTTCGCTGGTGTGCCTGTAGCTGAAGGTCGCGGGCTCTTCTTTGATCGCGGTCGTGACAGAGGTGCTGAGAGAAAGTCTTCTGGTATGTCGTTCCATTGCTCTGTTGTCTTAGGCATTGGAGTCGTGCTTGAGGGTACGCGATTCATTGGCATGCGGGGAGGTGCGGAGACAGATTTCGGAGGTGGTGGAGGTCGTTTCGGTGCTGCTGAAGCTGGCGGAGGCGATAGTGGAGGCCGAGCAATCTCTTTGCTCGCCGCTGGCTTCTTCAGCCATCCTGACAAAGAGGATTGTAGCATGTTTGCGAATGGTGTACGCGTTGCCTAGTTCCAGATATTATGTAGTAACGTGTGGTTGTGAGAATAGGAACATAAGAGAAACGGATTTGTTTGTGTGAAAATAAGTATGTTGTTATAGTGGCCAGCTGAGCTGCCTAGTCATGAGGACAGATGTCGTGTTGTTGAGCTCTAGACATGGCGTCAACTTTCTGGTGAATCCAACTGCTGCGCCGATCACTGCTGTATTCGTCTTAGCGCGCGCAACGCTCGGCCAAGCCTGAACTCCGACTTCTCCCAGCAGCTGCATCATCGCGTTGGCATCCCACACCTCCGACCACAGCAACATGGGCGCAGAGAACTCGAAACCCTCTTCGGAGGTCAAGCAGCATGTCTTTTCCGCGTATGTGAAGTTCCGCTGGTCCAATGGCTGTTGTGACTATCTATAGAAGCAACAAGCAAGCTGTGTACTTGTACTGATAAGTTTGCGCGCAGAGATCACCCCGTCCGGTTCTCGAACGAACTGGTAGACTCGCTGCAGAAGAACACCTTCGTAAGTCGCTCCGTGATCATAGCGCAAAAGACGATGAATTGGGGCTGATGCTCAGACCAGACGGATGCCACGCGCTCGAAAGCGCAAGAACTGCAGTACCAGGAGCGCCTGACCGCCGAACTCGAGAAACTGCGCGAACAGGGATCACAAGAGTTCTCTAAGTTCAGCGAGACCCTCTCCGGTGAGGAGCCTCAGCAATCGGAGCCCTCCCTAACAGAGAAGCTCGTGGATGCCACATCATCCTCGTCCACCCTCGCCGAGAAGAAGAAGCAGCAGGACATGAGCAGGACAAGCGTCACAAAGGAGATCGAGCAGCTGAGGGCGAAGCTCGAGCAGAGGAAGAAGCTGGAGCAGGTTGATGCGGACCTAAACAAGGCCAAGGAGGACGTTGTCACATGCTTGAGGATGCACGACCGTCGACCGCTGGACTGCTGGAAAGAAGTCGAGACTTTCAAGAGGGAAGTAGGAAGATTGGAGAAAGAGTTCGTCGAGAGGACGATTCGGTGAGCGACAAGGTGTGGTAACACACGTGCTTACCACGAATGATAAGACAAGCTCGGCCGATTGGGGTTCTGCACAAGATAGAGTGGGCTTGCAAAAGTGACCCAAGAGCGGCTTCCTATTCCTTCACATGTTCAATTTGGGTTTTGAGATTGTTTGCAATCTCTCGAGTCGTACATGCGTGTGCGTGCACGGCTTTGCACCGCCTCCCACCTTTTCATTATCTCTTAACGTCGAATCCAGTCTCTTCGTTTCTTGCTCAATTCTGCTTCTCGCTTCCTAGGCTGCCCACATTCACGTTCACCATGACGTCCGGCTGTCCCCTTCTACATCGTGTGGGACAGCCCTTGTCACCGCGCTTTGGCTGCGGCTTGGTCAAACTTCACTCTCACCGCGTATCACGTTCTGCGCGCGCCAGCAAAATCTTCGCTCGAACATCGTGGTGACCACGACGCCCTTCCCTCCTCTACGCTACCTTTCGCTCTTTGTTTTTCTACCGCAACTTTCGACAGACAACTCTGGAGTGCGGAGCCTTCACAAACTGTTCTTACCAGCTGAGACAGCATTGGCACGATGACGGATCGAGATTGTCTACAAATCGTGGATGACAGCGAAGACGAGCAGGTCGAGGTTGAGCTGATCGATCTAAGTATGAAATGCCTTTCATTCACTCAGACTTCTTGCTGACAGAAGCTTTGTAGCAAGCGAAGAAGATCATACCAGAGGTCCGGTAGATCTTTATCAGAGCGCAGGGAATCGTCCGAACCTTGCCTCCAGCGCAACGCGAGCGCAAACACAACCAAATCGCTCAGATAATGAAATACGTTTGCACAGATTGGCAGATGGTACAATCATCCGACCTGGCGACACGGTCGAGATGCACATCCCTCCTCACCGAAACGCAGATGCGGAATCTTCGGGCGACTTTCTCAAGATTGTGAAGATATGCAAAGAGCATCAGACAGGCCAGATCACACTTCAAGGCCATCGATTTATGCGAGAGAAGTATCTCATCGGCAAGGACTCCGATGGAGAGGGCCCACGTCTGAATGAAGTCGTGCAGCACCTGGTCGTAAGAGAAGATGACGATAGGCCAGG
Source organism: Macroventuria anomochaeta (assembly GCF_010093625.1). Taxonomy (NCBI): domain Eukaryota; kingdom Fungi; phylum Ascomycota; class Dothideomycetes; order Pleosporales; family Didymellaceae; genus Macroventuria; species Macroventuria anomochaeta. The sequence continues at coordinate 687,863 of NW_022985370.1, forward strand.
GTTTGTCCAAGGGCTGGAGGAAGTCCCCATAGCACAGGTGGAACGGAAGCGAGCAATCGACATAACAGAAAAGCCGTTCCCCATGCTTAGCTTCCGCGACAAACCTGCCAGCACCTACGAGGGCCTGATAGGTATATCCAGAACGGAGCAGCGGAGACATATCTTTCAAAGCGGTGCACTGGTCTGTCGGTGGAGCCGAACCTCCATCATATCACCGAATGGTGGTGTATATGGCGGCATATACCGACACGTGTCGAAGACAGGAACGACTGCGCCGCAACCTTCTCAGCAGTCTGGAGCCAACTCCAGTCCCACGCCGCATGTCAACATGTCTGCATCCTCGAGAGGTCACGGACGAACATTGTCATTGGAAGAGCTATCCACGCCACATACGCCTCGAACTGCGCTTCCAGCAAAGAAGCAGCGATACAAATTCTTCGACATGTTCTGCGGCAACGGAGGGGCCTCGAGAGGTGCTGATCAAGCCGGTCTGACGGTCATGGGTGGCTTAGATCACAACGAAACGGCCATGGAAGCCTGGGAAAAGAACAACCCGGGTGGTATCCCGTTGTGCATGGACTCTTTCGAATTCCTGAAGGACCTCAACCACAAGATCATTGGGAGATGTGATATTCTGAATATCAGCAATCCCTGCCAGACTTTCAGTCCTGCCCAGTATGTTCAGCTTTCAATTCATTTGTTGCGGTTTGACTTATCTAGCGTAGTACGTGGAAAGGAAAGAATGATGAGGTTAATATTAAACAACTGAAGATCATCAAGCCTCTGATCGAAGCGTTGAAACCGCGGGTGGTGGTTCTCGAGAACACCACCGGGTTAGTCAACTTCAAGGAAAATCGCAAATACTTCAATAAGGTTCTCAACAGTATCAGCACTGCCGGATCCGGATACAACTTACGCTACATGATCGTGAACATGGCCGACTATGGTCTGCCTCAGGTACGGAAGAGAGTCGTGATCATTGCGGCTAGGTATGATTATTTTTGCAGCCAAGGTTTGCCTGTACTGATAAGTCTCAGGAAGGGCACACCATTGCCGCCATTCCCAAAGCCGACCCATGGTCCGTCGGGAAACGGCCTAAAGCCATACGTCAGCATCGGTGATGCATTGAAGATCCTCGATCGACTTCATACACGTGCAGAGAGCGACCTCTATCACACACTGCACAAGCAAGTTTCGTGCCAGGAACGACTGTATGATCCGTTCGCAAAGTTCATCGATTGCATCGTGACGAAAGGTGTGACGACTCCTCATTGGAGCGGCGAGAAATTCACTCCACGAGAGTTGGCGCTGCTTCAGTCACTCCCTTACCACCACTATCTAGCTGGCAGTTGGAACCAGGCGATCAAGCAAGTAGGGAACATGTTCCCGCCGTTGATGGCAGAGTTGGTCTACAGAACGTGCGCGCAGACACTCGAAGCATTCGATAACGGCTTCATCACAGCGGATGAGGATATTGACGATCTTAATGTCACCTTGATCGAAAAGGGTATTGATATTCCCGAAATATCGCACACGCCAACTTCTCTATTCGATCTTACCGGTCCGGCCACTCAGTCGCCATACCAGTACCTCTCTCAACCGGCATTGAGCGACGCGAACCACGTCGATTATTCGTCTGCTTGGGCAAAACGGGCATTCGAGGGATATGACTTGGAGGTGAAGAGGGAAAAGAAAAGATCATTCAGCAACAGTCCGAGCAATGGAGATGGTAGAGACGACACTCCTTCACCTGCTGAACCCAAGAGTAAGCGCGCGGCGACTAGCACAAGAGAGAGCAGCTTCTGGCAACACTACAATGGAAAGACTATCGAACTGTCTGATAGCGAGGAGGAAGTCGTATGAATGGCTGTTCGCTCTACGAAGGAAGAACGCTGCAAGAGGACGTCAATCTTGTCTCATGCATCATAATGATCGCTTGTTTACGAACGAGTACTTGCTCTGACACGTACAGCTGTCGGAGTCTGTAATTTTTGGACGTAACATGAGGATTATTGTACAACGTCTGCGCGTTACTGCTTAGGCAAAGAGGGCGTGCGCGCAATGCGCACACCACCACTTTCACACTATACTATTGAGCCTCCTCTTTCTCAACACCACGATGCCAGTTCAAGACGCTCTTGTAGATATAAACGCATTAGGCTTTGATGAAGGATTCTTGTACCAAAACCTTGCTAAAAACACAACTGTTGACACTCAACTTTAACGCATCAACACAAGGGGAAACCGTATCGCGTGAAGCCCAGGCGCTCAAACAACAACTAGTGCACCCATGCAATGAGCAGGCGTGTGAGGCACATACCTCAGCTCCACTGTGCTACACTGACCAAAAAGGTACGGTACTGCTGTAGATAGCAGGTACTGGGAGCTGAACAGTATATACCCGTGACAAGGAGCTTGTGCAGTACATCAAAGGACTCACAGAGAGACACCTCATGCCTACAAGGCAAATGATCAGGAATTTTGCAAAGCTTATAGTCAGGAAGGACATGTTACGATCCTACGTCCTACGATAGGACAACGGGGCAATAAGTAACCACCAACCAAACACGGAGACCTGGGAGTAGGTGCGGCACGTCAAGACCGCCCGGCCAGCGCCTAACGGGATCGCTCGCTCGCAAAGCAGACCCCATGTGACAAGCTTGTCAACGAGCATGGCGTGGTGCTCGTCAACGAGCCACAATCAATCCGGATAGGCCAGGACCGAACCTGCTCGTCAACAAGCAGGATCTGGTGGGCAGTATATAGCACGTAGACATGTTGCCCTTATGGCATCGTGTTCAACTTAGTCAATCAAGTTTGTCTTTGGATCTCAACCGACCTTTAAGCTAGACAGTCTACTCTGTACTACTTGTTGTCACCCCTGCTGTGAGGCAACAGCTCGGCTCCACTGCGCTACACGGCCCAAAAAGGTACAGTGTGCTGAATAGCAGCACTGAGGCCGAATAGTCTATATACCTAGCCGTGGCTGAGTATACCCGTGACACCTGCCTTTGAGACAGACAGATCATATCTGTACTCCTCATTGCAACCAACACACTTTGCACGCAACATTTGCATCGCTTGACTATGTTATCACAACGACATCTACTCTAGGGTTTATGTACAGTACTCTTTCAAACATGGGTATCATCGAATCATCATCATCTGCTGTCGTCCGGTTCTGCCCAGCAGGCTCACTTCATCATTTCCACGACGTGCCTCGCCTCCTGCACCACGCCAACCAGTTCCCGGCGCTGCCCCCCTAATGTGATGTCTGACGTAGCAGCGCCCTCATGTGCCTCTGCTTCCTCCGCTTCGTCCAGTCCATCATCACTGAGCCTCTCCAACATGGCCTTGATCTTGATCTCAGTTCTCGCAAAGACCGTCTGACATGCCAGAAACAATAGCCCTCTCTTGCACAGCTCCTGCTTCTCGACTTTGAACTTGAAGTCTGACTCGGGGAAGGAGAACCCAACCGATACGCTTCTCACTGCAACAAGCTCTGATACAGCCTTCGTGAACCGTAGATTGCCTTCGATGATATGAAATGCCGTCAGAACCTTCTTCACGTCCAGCGAATCATCCAAGCTCTCGTCATCTGAAGACAGTGCGCCGAACACTTCGTCACTGAAGCTCGCATACGATCGCGTATCAGCCTTGAAACTCAGACTCAGCAGTGTCGACTTGACGAAGGTGAGTAAGTGCGTCAGGTTCATTATATAGCGCTCTGCAGCAGGACAGATGGGCTTCCATCCTCCAACACTGGGCTCCGTTCTCAACTTCTTGGGATAGTACAATGGATCGATTTCCAAGTGCTGTAGCAATGGGAGGTCCTTGACTTGCAGTGGTGGTTCGAATGCGCCGGACCCTTCGACATCGTCATCGCTTTGGCTCGGCAGTGTTGTGACGTAAAAGGTGTTCTTGCCAAAAAAGGCATTCCTGGCTTCCGCATAGATCTGCTTGTTGACTCGAAGGATCTTCGTATCCAGGCCATATCTGGTGTTTCGTCGGGCGATGACACCCTTCAACGGTTTGTCTGCAACGAGAAGGTAGTCGTAGATGCGAAGTCGAAGCTCAGGCGGGAGCATATCGAGGAAAAGAGACTTAATCGTCGGCGCCATGGCTAACAACGATTGGTATGCGACGTTCGCAATGGGGAAGGCGCTCGCTGCTGCAGCACTGAGGGAAACAGCGAGTATGTATATTTAGGCGTGTGTGTGATTTTCGACTCAAGGCTCCACCAAGCCTTTTCTTTCTTTGCAGGTTCCAAACTCCTCATAGGATCAGATGTTCATATAAAAGATATTGACCAAACAGCCATAACCCGGGCGCAGCACACCTTTGTACCTTCGCACCCCAGCGGCCCCCATCCGCCTTAAAAAGCCCTGCATCCACAAATTCTCCGTTCGCTCTGCCCGTAGACTCGCCACCCCTTCCCAACTCACTTTCCGTCACCCCACCCCAGATCCTTACTCGCAGAATCTACCATTCAGGAACGCCATCCCACACACCCACATGGCGACCACCGTTGCAGATCCCTGCAACGGAAGCGCTCCGGGGCCTGTCAGCCGCGCTTGCGGTGACGATGGCGCGTTTCCAGAAGCTTTCTCGAACGGCGGATGAACGCTAGAGCTGCAGAGAACAAAGCGAGAAGGAAGAGACGCCAACGCAGAAGCTGCGCATGCGGTTAGACCCGCGGGATGATCGGCGTGAAGGCCTGAGCGAGAGCCCTAGCAGGGTGCGCGGTGCAGCTAGGGCGAGTGCGAACCGTGAAACATCGCTTTTTGCTTCGCCGTGAACACTGTTCGGTGGTGTGTCACCCACAGTTCCCGTCTCCACTGCGCAGGAAAACACCTCCGCAATCCAGACAGTCCACAACATGTAGGAACATACAAGTGGTGCAACAGTGCCATTCGCCTTGCCCGAGCGTCCATCATCATGCATACCCTCCCATATACCCACGGCTCGTTCTCCCAAGCATATCTCTAGGAGTAGCAACCGTTCTGCCTATTGTTTCAGGCCGCAACACTAAACCTACACCACCACTCCCCATCTCACCACCGATGACGGCTCACTCGTGGTACTTCTGTGCTTCACATAACAATGTGTCATCGGACTCAATTCCGGCTCGCATGATCAAAGAATTCTTTGGCAAAATAAGACGATGAGAAATAGACGGTCCGATGATGCAAGGCCTGAGTTTGGCCGAGATTGTAACATGTAGTGGCGTAAGGAAAGCGAGCCGATTATGGAGAGAAATGTCATGGTATATGCGGGGAATCTCCGGATGTCGAAAGGTAAGAACGGCCGCTGAAGCATGGATAGTGTTGTGGTGAATTAGTAGATTTGGCCGTTGCTGACCGTATTGTTCGGCACTTCACTCGCTCAACAATCAAACAAAAGGCCAAGAAGAGAATCCTTCGAAAAGACCCGAAAATCTGGAAAGAAAACACTGAAATCTCATTTCGTGGTTGTCGTCATTCATCATTCATTCGTTGCGTAGTTATCAATCGTTCCTGTCTAACATCATTCCAATATGCTGGACGTAAAGTAGAAAAAAAAACTCAAGGTAGTCATACAATCATCTCTTCGTTTAACTGCGTCTTGTAGCAGACGCTTAGTAGTCCCTTCTCTTGACAGTCTTCTTCCTACGCTGAACGACAGGTGATTCGTCACCATCAGAATCGGACTCAGTGAAGTAGTCATACTCTTCATGGACCTTGTATCCACGATCGGGGCGTCGACTATCTCTGCTCCTGTCACGACGTCTGCGGCGATCATCACTATCGTAGTGACTGCCGCTGTCGTAATGCCTGTCGCGGTCATCACGGTCATCGCGTCTGCTGCGGTCGCTGCGGTCGTCACGATCATCTCGTCCTCGAGACTTTGAGCGGAAGCGGTCAATGATACTTCGGCTTCTAGCTCGAAGGCCTCCACCGCTCTTCCGGTCCCGGCTGTGGGCGCGATCTTCGTGCTTTCGGTGTCGAGAACGTGAGCGCGAACGCGACGGGAGTCGCCCATGCTCGTCTTTGGCCCTGCTTTGAAGTAAGTCTATGTCCGAACATCGCTTATCCTAATCTCTACAATACACATACCGGTCGACATTCCTAGTAGCGATCGCCTGCCCACCCAACGCACCAGCCGCGGCACCTGCTAGCATAGTCAGCCTACTCTTACCCGCAGCTCTGCCTGCAAAGCCTCCTGCCAACGCACCAGCCACTGTAGCCCCTAGATTTTTTGTCCGCAGATCCATGTCATCGAACCTTCCACGCATGTCAGACATACGAGAACTTTCACGACGCGGACTGCGGGAATCTGCAGACCTAGCTCTTTGCCGATGTTCTCGGCGATTGTGCTTGGTACTACTACGACGGCTAGGGGAGTGGCGGTCGTCGTACGGAGCGACTTGCTGGTCGGAGCTGCGGGGGTTGTAGGAAGAGTGATACTGGTTTTGGTCGAATGAAGGCTGAGAGCGTGATTGCTGGCGGTAGAATGGTGGTGGTGAGGCGTATCCGTTTCCAGGAGGGTAGGCGGGGTTGTGAGCGGCATAGATTGCAGGGTTGTAAGGAGCATACGGCGCATTTGCACCAACTGGCGGAGAGTTAACACCAACAGGTGAAGGAGGAATCGGAGCCGCAGGCATCACTGCAGGCGAAGGAGCATATCCAGGGCCAGGAGTGTAGCGCGCTGCGGAGGCTGATCGCGGCGCTTGACCGGCTTTTGCGTGCTGGATTTCCTCACAACGATGTGCAGTTTCGTCACCGTAAGCTACTGCAGGCGGCGAGGTGCCGTCAGATCTGTTGACGGGCGGCTGTGTTGGAAACGATTGGCCGTATGCTGGCTGGGGAGAGTTAGTAGGAGGGAGGCGTAATACTGCCGCAAGAGGCGGCTCATAGGATGGCGAGAAAGAAGCTGAGATTGGAGTGCCACGATGGAGGTGATCGAATAGGTGAGGCTGCAGACCAGCAAAAGGAGATGGGGCGTTCGAAGGCGGCCGGTTCAGCAACAGCGGTGGACAAGAGTTCACCGGTGTTGGATGAGAGGCCATCATCGGAACTGTCGCACTTCGGAAACAAAAGGGACTATTTACCTGTGTTGGGTAGCTGTACTGAGGCTGGGCCGATGTTGGTCGGTAGTCACCCTGGCCCGGCCTGGAGGCATGTTCCTGGGTGTTGTATGGCGCATACTCGGACGTTGGCGGAGGCGGGAAATACGGTTCTTGACCCTGACCTTGCTCTGCGTGTGCCATGTCTTTGCCGCTGTATTCTCCTTCCACGTCTCTACTGCGCTGTTGGTCTCTTCCGCGACTTAAGCTCCTACTAGTGCTTCTTCCCGTGCTCTTTCGGCGTCTGCGCTCTTTCCTCCTTTGCTCTTCTTCGTAATCTGTATCGTGGCCGCTGTAGTCTGAATGGTCGTTTAGAGGGCTGCGCTCTCGTCGCGATCGCTCACTGTTGCGCCTGGACTTCTCTTTGGGCGGTGATCGACTCTTCTTGCCGTTCTTTTTCTCTTCTCCTGACCTGAAGAAACCGCCCGGGATTTTCTCAAAAAATTTGTCTGGTATCTGTTCGGCGCCGTAACCGAGCGCCTTGAATGCAAGAACAGACATCTTTCTATGGGGCGCTCGCCAGGATACCGGATGGCGAGGTTTGGCGTGTGACGTAAGGTAGGCTCAGCAGTCTCGGCTGCGATTGGGCCACAACCGGCGTACCTACGGAAGCGCGAGGCGGCTTGGTGAGCAATAGCGTGTGGGTAAGACCGTAGTGAGGGTTAGGCGTCTGCAGCCTCGGATGCAAGTCGTGTATAAACAATATAGATCTGAGGTTTGAGGAGGATGAATTTTGGGGAGGTTAGGAGCTTTTGCTGGCGTGATGAAGGCACAGCGAGGTATAATAGCTTTAGTGGCAAGCGCATTCTAATCCACACCGGGAAGGAAGCAATTATGCCAGTCGGGCACTTGCGCTTCAAAGTCATTATAGCTGTGATTTGTCGTTGGTAAGGTAGCGCAAACATGGAGAATAAAAGTATGACATCACACGTCTCGAACCTCGTCACCGCCCAAGACTGCGCCTGAATTGCACACTTGGGATGAGGAGTCGCAGATCTCCCCACGGAAATAATTTACCTGCCGCAAATGCATCTCCCTTGCGCAAGGCGTCCTGTCTTCAGATATTTTGGTGTCATGCTCTTTCAAAGGATGTTTCGTGGAGCTGAAGTTTGTATTGGGGTCTCTTGTTAGTGAGTACGTTTGTGCCCAATGCTGAGATGACGTAGTGTCCTTCATAAGCCACCCCAGATGATCTCGTGAACACCCGCATCCTCCTATCGCGAAAAAGCACGGGTAGGATCGCGGTAGTTACCAGCCGACGAAAGAAGCGTGAGCAGAGGAGCTCCTTACCGGAACCAATGCCTCCATCCGCCGCGGCAGAGATCCCAGTAACACCCTGGCTACAGCCATCCTTATGCAGGGCACACAGGGACCATCGTGAGCTTCACTGGTGCGTTGTTCAGCTTCATTAACGGAGCCATCCGCAAATATGCGGCCATGTGCAATTGCGACATGTTCGAGCATCCATCTCACCGCCTTCGCGTCTGGAGTGTCCTTTGCGCGTCCTTGCGTGGCGTCTATCTTTTGTCCTCTTCTCTTCTTATCATGCCTGTTGCATTGGTCACAGGCACGTTCGACAAGCGGCGTTCTGGCGCTCAGTCAAATTTGCTTGACATGGACGCATATCTCACCCAATATGCTCTGTGATATGACCACTCGTCTTGTTGCGCATAAGCAAGGAATATCTGTCGCGAAGGAACGCCAGTCGTGGAGGCTTGAGCTTCGTGGACAAGTCAGGTCTGGATTGCAGATGTAGGCTTCGACCTGCAAGTGTTGCCAGCATCATGAGTATCGGGAAGCAGGTTAACGACCATAAATAGGGTATCTCTCTACTTTGAACACTATCAACTCCAAAGAAGACTCTTACAATAGAGAATGGCGGCCTGAACTTGGATGTGAACTCCTTTCAAACTTCCTAAGGGCCGCTAGGCGGGGTTCTGATCTCACCCGACGGTCTTCCAGAACTGTCCAGCACTTCGACCATGTCTTCCACCATACCCAAGAATCTCTGCCTGTACTCATCGCTGTTTGCAGTAATGCTCATTGGACCATGATCTTTGCCAAACTTGAGCGTGTTGTACAGCTTGACCAAGCCGGTAAAAGCATGTGCTTGCAATGCGTCTTTCGACCAGAAGAAGTCCAGTACGATGGCTCGGTAAACCCACTTGCCGTCCCGCGAGACGACACCTGTACGCCACGTCGAGCCACGTCCTGGAGGATTTGGGACTCTGTGTTTTCCGGAGTTCAGCTCTGCCGGAAAGCGAACCAGGAACAGCGAGTAGTCAACCGCATTGTTCTCCTGCAGAAGCTTGCTATCCTTAGATAGTTGCGCAATCAGCTCTTCTTTCTGATCGATGGTGACCCTGATCTTGTCCTCGAACTCATCGATAAGACGTTCTTTGACGCTCTCTGGTGCCAATCTGCCGCCGGCGATATCTCGCTCTGGGAAAAAGTAATCGTTCGGTTTCAGATCGAATGTCTCCCATTGCTTCTGTTGGTCCCTGTTGCAGCTTGACTTTCCATACAATATGTTCTCCATCACAATGTGGTGGCTCGGAGTGGCGCCGAGGAAGGCACCAAGCGTCGATGTCGGGCAGTAGAGAAGGTCGGTTATGCGGACGAGAAGAGAATCCTTGTTGAACTGCATGTGATCGACATAAGGGTCGAGAAGTCGTTTACGAAAGAAGGACTGTTCGAAGTGACGCGGCAGTGACTTGACTAGAAACTTAGTATTCGGTGTCGTGAAGAACGTCTGCGATTTATTAGTGGTGAGGCAGACATCTCATTTCTCACGCACTGAGCCAGAATATCCCAGATCTCCAACAGACTTGAGATCCGTCCGCTTGCCCTTACTAGGGCTTCTGAAACTTTCTGTGTACTCTTCCTCCTCGATCTGCCACGACTCATTCCTCAGCTTCTTGAAGATTTGATCACGATAGCGTGCAAGCGTGAGCTGGAAGATAGAAAAAAAGGCGAGAATGCGCGCAAGCAGGCCTGGGCGGACAGTCTCATCGTTGCTCACAGGCTTAGTAACGAAGATAGCGCGCAAGATGGAGGTACTGATCAGGCGCTGGCGGCGTCCCATCTTGAGCGTTGATGTTGTAGTTCAGTTGTCGCGCGCAGAACCGCGATGTTTGTGCAGTTCTCTATTTACAGTCTCGGCAGCTGACGTCACCTCGCGCTAATCACATGCGTTCTTCTCATCACTGCGCTCTGTGTCCTCTTCACGCCAAACAACCATCAACGTCAACTTCGCCTCCAAGCCAAGGCCGCGGGGAACGTTGTGGAACGCGCAAGCTCGCGCGTTGTCACTGTTTTCGGTCACCGGTGGTACAGAAATGCCACGGCCGATGCGCCTCTCGATAGCCGCTCCTGCGTATGCAGGTCAAACGCTCCTGGGTTGCTGATTGAACCATACTCCAACGGCGAAGGGGAGTTCCGTTCAGCCACAGCGCCCCGTTCCTAGCATGTGGCATCTGAAGATCTTGTAACAAACTAGACCCCGTAGATGGTTAAGCGATCTCCCGCTCGGATCGAATCCCGCGGTATCAATTTCGGACCCACCACCCTGAAGGGCAAGTGTCTCATAATCAGCCGGAGCGATATTGGTTGAAATCTAGACGAACGGTTGATCTCAGCAACACAGCGGTCCACTGATAGATTTGGCAACATCTAAACGTTGTGCTGTATTGCCCTGAAATCACACTTGATGCTAACTGTGATGCCAGAGCCAGGTAACCCCCTCCGAACGTTCGTCTGGTCAAGCATCCAGCCTCTCCACTGACCCAACTCTTGAGCACTTAGTCCCATTCGGTGCCTTGTTGGCGTGCGAGACTGTCGTCTAGACCTCCACATCAGCAGCATGCCGAGCTAAACGTCCCGTTTCACGCACAGTAGTGCCTCATGACCCACTAGCCCTCCTTCCAACGCCGTAGCTGTGGCCAATTAGGGGTTTCCCATTCGAAGTAGTCGACGAAGTACAAGCCCTCACCTCAACTGTTGCATGTCTGCATGGTTAGCTTGCCTGCAGGGCTTACGGGGCTACCGCCGACACAAGTATATTTGGATATACCTCCGCTCTAGGCGTGTTCTTGATCATATAAATCAGCAACAACTCTTCCACTGGCTGTACCTGCAGCGTTAATTCTGGTCTTTTACTTCTTCCGTTACCCTTTTCATCCCAACGTACATACTCTTAGATACCCCAAATCATCGCGGGTCGAGATTCCAGTATGGCCGCCGCAGACGTTCAGCAGATGCCCGCCCATGAGCCAGCCCCTCCAGCACTCCCAGACTACCTCACTGACCCCGATGCTGTTCTGAAGGACACCGAGGTCAAGTGGCGGTACGGCAGGGCACCAGATTACTCAAAGACAAGACAGGTCTTCTCTGAGAGTGAGTAGCACCAAATCAGCCACAAGGCCACAAAGCTGACAATACCTAGCAAAGCAGAAGTCACACGAAGCCGGCTCCCTTCCTGAGCTCGTTCAGAACCTTGTCAAGAACTGGGAGGTTGAAGCCTCCTTCAAGCCCGTCATCAAGGACTGGCGTACCATCGACCACGAGAACTACTCGTTCGCCATCAACGGCTCAGAGCCCGAGGGTGCCGAAGCTATGCTCAAGGTCGGCACATACAACGCCATCATCGCACCCAATGAGTACTACTCGCCCGATTACTCAGATTTCGCAAGCAGCCACAAGACCTTCAAGCGCATGATGCCTACCTTCGCGTGGGAAGTCCTCGAGGTGTACAGCGGACCTCCCACGGTCAGCTTCAGGTGGCGACACTGGGGCGTCATGAAGAACGATTATGTCGGTATCAATAACAAGGGCGAGAAGGTGACCGCGAAGGCGCACGGAGGCCCCATCGACATCCAAGGTGTCACAGTCGCCACTGTCAACGACAAAGTGCAGCTGCAGTCTGTGCGAACATGGTTCGACCCCATGGATATGTTCAGGCAGATTGCGGCCAACGGCGTCGTGAAGAAGGAGACAGTCGACAAGAACATGGCACCTGCCGATGTAGTTGACAGCACATCAAGCGGTGCAGCAACACCCACCACCACCACTACCACAACAACTAGCGTCACCGAGGCACTCGAGGCTATGGGTCTCGACAACGCGGCTGCTGCAGGCTGCCCCTTCGCTGCCGGCGCACAGAAGCAGAACGGCGAGACTGAGTTGCCTGAGGGTCATCCTCCTGTCGAGGAGAAAATCGAGCAGGTTGTGGCCGAGTCTCGTAACAAGAATGATACTATTAAGACGGAGCTCGACCCTGAGCAGCATGGCAAATTTGACCAGGAGGTCGCTGACCACCCTTTCATGCCGGGTGGCTTTCGCTAAGCTCGCAGTTCTAAGCAGTTAGAGATTGTTGGCTTTGCAATTGTTGCGTTGGAGCGAGATGTTTGCACGCATGTGCGATTTGAGAATAATACCGTTTTTCAACTTCCACATCGTCACTTCACTTATGAGATTCGCCTTTTGTTTTACAATGACGCATATCCTGTTGCCCGCATATTACTTCGATAGCATTTAGTCCGAGCCCATGGTCACCTGACGCGCAAGCAGATGCTACCCAAGTCGTACGTCTGCACGGAGAGCTGCCAAATGGACTCCCTTCCCGACAACAGACCTCTTCTCCATTTCTTAATGACCGTCGTGATTTAATTCAGGCTGTGTTTTTGGACCCATAGAGACTCAAGATACGTCATGCATCATGAACATGGGTGCCCTGACGGTTCGATGCATGTTTGGCCACGTGGGAGGAGCACAACATGAGCTCGTGAGGATTCGAAAGCTGCCTAGAGCAACTAAACACCCCTCAGCTGCCTTTGAAGACAGACTCTTGTTCTAGTAGATTCTTAAAACTTGAACACCGATACTGTATATGTTGGTCGTTGGGTTGCAACCTCGATTGAAAGGCCTGGCGTTGTCGCGTGCGAACGTTGGGTTCTGACAGTGCGCAGCGAACCCTTGCGTAGGGACACCGCCTTCAAGCACAACGACGCAATATCGATGACAAGCCGCACGTCGTAGTCGAAGCTTCTAAGAATCTCTGTAGTTTGTAGTTCGTTCATTGTTCGTTGAGGTTCGACGGCCTTCACCTGCGTAACGCTCTTGGCTGACGCGCTAGAATCCGGGATTACGGGCCAGTCGGGAAAGAGCCGCAGCAGCCCTCACTGACGTCTCGCATTCACCACCAACACAGCCATTCTTCCCCAGCTTGTGGCGAGTGCAACGCGTGGCTAATCAGCATCGAGCTATTGAATCTTCAGCGTCGCCAGCCTGGCGAGTGCGACACCAGAGCATTCATGTGCTGCCTAATCGGCGCATAGAGCACCACGGCCCCGCTGAGCTGGAGACACGACATCTCGAACTACGGACACGATCCCTCTCTCGACATTCTTAGCGCACCGCCGCCATGCCTTCGATCCTGTCCGACGAGGACAAGCTGACGGTGAAGCGCACCGTACCCAAGTCGGCGAACAAGATCCACGCCGTCGCTGTTGCCAAGCTGTACATTGCCTACCCAGACAGGCACAACTGGACATACACAGGGCTGCAGGGTGCAGCAGTGCTGGCGAACGATCTGGTTGGCAACACCTTCTGGATCAAGCTGGTCGACATATCAGTAAGTAGGCGCAGACAGTTGGTAGAGAACACACTAACATGCTGTAGTCTGCCAACCGTGGCGTCATCTGGGACCAGGAGATATACGATACCTTCACCTACAACCAAGATCGCGTCTTCTTTCACACCTTTGAGCTCGAAGAGTGCCTAGCAGGACTGTCGTTCGCGGACGAGAAGGAGGCTAAGACGTTCAAGAAGAAGCTGGATGACCGCGAAAAGAACGCCCACAAGAACACAAAGAACAAGCCGTTCGGCGCAGCAGCAGGAAGCAGTGGACCGGTCACAAATGGAAAGAGTCATGGACACGGCCTCCTGGGAGGCTTGTTCGGTCACCGGCATTCCTCGAACCCTGCGCCGCCGCCGCAGTCCATCATACCTCCGTCCGCGGTGAGCGTCGTATCACCTTCTCAAAGTAGCCATTCCAATGCCACAAGCGCACGAAGCTCCGCAATCGATACTACAGACCCGTCATGGCAGCCGCTGCTGAAAGAGTTGTTGGCAATGGGCATTACAGAGGACCAGATTGAGGAGAACGCAGACTTCATCAAGCTGTATATTGAGCAGAAGAAGCACGATGAGAAGGCTCAAGCTGAGAACGAGGCAAGAAGAGCAAGAGCGCCTCCACCTCCTCTACCGAGCGCACCGCCGACAGCGCGAACCATAAGTCCTCAAACCACCGGCAACTCGAAGCGTGGGCCTCCTCCAGCACCGCCGCCAGCTCGAAGAACGAAGAGTGAATTGCCCAATCGCAACTCGTCCTCGAGTCCTGCACCGCCATCGCCTCCACGAGAGCCCTCTCCGCCCCCTGGCCCACCGAAACCTGTTTTCAGAGCACCTCCCCCGATCGCAGATGCTGGCAAATTTGCGAACCAACCTCCTGCACCATCGAACCGAGCACGAGCGCAGTCTGGTGCTGCTTCTGGGCCTCCCCCGCCTCCTCTACCGCCGAAGACCCCAGTACCGGCCGAAGACCAACCTATGGGAGGCAAATTTGGCGTACCGCCGCCATTTACAGGCAGTCGAGTACCTTCAGGTGCACCTCCTCCACCTCCAAGTCGCGGGCCTGTTCCACCTCCGCCTCCTGCGCGAAACACTCCATCGGCACCTCCTCCATTACCGCCGAAGACACCAGGAACATCACTCCCACCTCCTCCTCCACCGATGAACAATGCTCCGCCAGCACCACCTCCTCTACCACCAACAGCATCTCGCCCAGTACCGCCTGCACCTGCTGGCTCAGCACCCGTTCCACCGCCGCTACCTCCTACATCCTCAATCCCACCACCACCGCCAATGCCAGGAAGGTCAATCCCTCCTCCTCCACCTATGCCGAACAGTGCGGTTCCCCCTCCTCCGCCAATGCCAAACAGTGGCGCTCCTCCACCGCCGCCGATGCCAAACAGTGGCGCTCCTCCTCCACCGCCGCCGATGCCAAACAGTGGCGCTCCTCCTCCTCCACCGCCGCCAATGCCCCCAGGCTCTGGACCGCCTCCGCCACCGCCTATGCCGCCAAGGGATGCTGGTCCACCACCCCCTCCTGGCGGTGCTCCACCACTGCCAAAGGCAGCTACAGTTGGGCGCGATGGTCTTCTGGCGGACATCCGTGGAGGTGCAAGATTGAAGAAGGTTTCAGACTCGGAGAAGAGAGATCGCAGTGCAGCAACAGTGCCTGGAGCAGAACCAGCTTCGACACCTGGTGCTGGTGGTGGCTCTGCAACACCGGGAGCAGATGCTGGCTTGGCTGGAGCATTGGCTAGTGCACTTGCAGCGAGAAAGGCTAAAGTCAGTCACAGTGGTAAGTTCCAAATATTCTTTCTAAATTACTAATATGCTGATATACTCGCAGATGATGAGTCGGACAAGGACGACTGGTAGATGAGCATTGTCGAAGATTGAGACTAGAGGAGAGACACGCACCCGAGCATACGCTTCTTCCATGGACTACAAGCCTAACGACAATGAGACTGCGTAGTAATATCGCAGTGAGATCCGCCAACATAACGAATGACGCAGTCGCGGTTAGCTTGTGGAAGAAGCAGCTAGCGAAGAGCCAGATTAGGACCCGTTGTAGGACAAAGTCGGGGGAGGGAGACCAGAAGTTGTACAAAGCTTTCAAAGCCACATTTACATGCCAGGTTACCCGCACCGTTAGTGCTCTCACTCATTTTGCTTGCACAACTCCACTGCTTAATCCTCTTTCCGTTTCTGAACATGCGGACGACAGATCGGCGGAATCTTGCCTCTTCTGATCGTATTCCCGTCGTTTGGGTGCCGAATGCCAGAACAAGATACATTCTGCTGACACTTCTCGCACCTTTAAACCTCTCCCTCCCCCGCAAAAATACTCGCAAGAAACCCAAGTTCACAACTGCCTCGCCATGGCTCCTCCACATAACCCAACCACGATCGCCTCGATCGAAGCAGCGAAAACAATATCAGGCCCTCATACTCTCTACATTACACCTTCATCCTCGAACGCCTCTCGCCCCCACTCTCCCTAAACGCCATAGTTCTCATGCGCTGCACCTACCTCCTCCCCGCCATGACCCTCGGAAAATCACACCCCCAAGCTCCACCCCTGCACCTGCACTTCTTGCAACCGGAAACCTTCCTCGTGACCAAAGGCACCTTCAACACCACTATCGGGTACGACCTGCAGGGCAGAGCGACTCAAGATATCTTGTATGACAATCTAAAGAAGTTGTCCGCGCACGTGGAGCTAGCGCTTTTACTACTCCAAGCTCTGAATTTGGGCACACTGTCCGTTCAAGCCGTACCTCAAGACTTGAAGAACGAAGAAGGAATGCTACACATATGGCTTACGTCAGTACTTTCGGCAGTTCCAATGATGTCCGGCGCTCTCGAGTCGAACAACGTCTTTGGTCAATTACGCACTCTGTATATCAGCATGGGTGGCACTTTCAGTGTTGACCTGGCTTAATTGTTTCACATACCGTCTCTGCGGTGTCTGTGTCTAGCGAACTGTTGAGCTGAAGAATACGAGATCAAACCGCAGGACTGGCCGGTCTCAGATTCGGGTATACAGTACTTTGGACTCGACAATATCTGTTTTGAGTCATCCAGTATCCCATTTCATCTCATCTTTGCGCTCAGTGCTGGTTCAACAATTAGACGTCGTGATCAAGCACAGTGAGCCCGATACCTTTCGCTCTCCTATCCGAGAAGGCCTTGCTAACGATCTACACAGCGTTCACGAGAGCAAGTCACAGTAGGCCCAACGCGGACGAATTCACGGCATACACTGTAGCAATCTCCGACGCATTGATCAACGCATGCGTGACCTATGGTGAGAGGGGCGTCTTCCTTGCTGATGGCTTGAGGAACGGCAACGTCTATGAGGATCTGGTCCGACGGTTCATGGAAAGGCTAGACTGCCGCCTAATTGGCTTCTTACACCAGAAGGCCGGAAGATGTTGTTCTTGAAAGACGTGAACGAGGCACGCCGTTGGATTGAGTCGCGTTCGATATCGATGGTTCACTAGAGTACAGTAAACTACAGTGATCCCTGGGGATATCGCAAGTGGCTCATATGTATAAACTGAAGGCATCCAGTGATCACATTTAGTTAGTGCTCGGCTTTTTTTCGATCCATCGAGAGAAGCCGGTCTCGAATGTAGATATGACGGTTGAGTTGTGTACTGCGAGTGTCACGTACTGAAGACGAGAACGAGTTGCGTCAAACGTTGATTGACATACCGAGTCACTAGTTGAGCAGGGTAACACGGAACTTATTGCGAAACAGTCGACATCTAGGTTTTCCTATGACACTGTAGTACATTTTGATATCTATTTCTTCACATACAGATCAACGTACTCATCGACATCCATATTGTCAATGGTCTTGGCATCCTGCGCCAGAGCGACGAGCTTGTCAACGTGCTCAGCAGGGTAGTGAGGGCCAAGATGCCTCTTGTACTTGGCCAGAATCTCAGGCTTAGCCTCCTCACGGCGCAGACGGTGTCCGAGAGGGGCCTCAACAACCTCCTCGTCAAGAACTGTGCCGTCCTTGAGGGTGACGGTGAGCGCGTTGGAGATGGTGCGCTTCTCAGGGTCGTGGTAGTCCTTGGTGAATTGCGGGTCCTCGACACAGCTGATCTTCTGGCGCAGGGACTCGACGAGGGCGGACTGAGCGGCCTCGCTATCATCGGGGTAGTCGGTGGCCTCGAGACGGTCGAAGACGAACATGGTCGAGACCATGTACTGGACGCAGTGGTCACGGTCGGCGAAGTTCTCCATGGGCTTGAACTGCTTGTCAATGATGCGGATGCAGGCCTCGTGGGTGCGGTTGACGACGTGCTCGATGTCCTCGGCAGACTTGCCCATAGCCTTGAGCTTCTTGTTCAGGCGCTGAGCGGCCTCGACAGCGGTCTGGGAGTGGAACTCGGCTATTGCTGGGTTAGCACACAATTTCAAACCCTCAAATAAGACTGCAATTCTTACCAGGATAGGAAACCTTGAAGAGAACGTTCTCCATGACGTAGCTGCCGTACGGGCGCTGGAACTGGAAGGGCTTGCCGCCAAAGTTGACGTCGTAAAAGCCCCAGGTGGGAGCAGACAGAACGGTTGGCAGACCCTGCTCACCCTTGAGCACCTTCAGGACGAGGTTTACAGCGGTCTGGCAAGCATCACCGGCAGCCCAAGACTTGCGCGACATGGTGTTAGGGCTGTGCCTGTATGTCCGCATAGACTGGCCATCAACAAAGGCTTGCGAAACAGCGTCACGAGTTTGAGCCTCAGTGAGACCCATCATCTTAGAGACAACGGCGGTCGAGGCAAGCTTGACGAGGATAACGTGGTCGAGTCCGACCTTGTTGAACGAGTTTTCAAGAGCCATACAACCCTGAATTTCGTGTGCCCTGATCATAGCCTCCAAAACATCGCGGACCTTGAAGATCTTACCGTTTCCAAGGTTTCCTCCGTTCTTGTTTGTACGGTTGATCCAGTCGGCAGTCGCGAGAATGGCGCCCAAGTTATCTGAGGGGTGGCCCCACTCAGCAGCAAGCCAGCAGTCGTTGAAGTCCAACCAGCGGATCATAGCACCAATGTTGAAGGCACCGTTGATAGGGTCAAGCTGGTAGTTTGTACCAGGAACCTTTGTGCCGTTAGGGACGACGGTGCCCTCGACTGTAGGGCCAAGAATCTTCCTGCATTGCTCGAATTGCAGACCCTCGAGACCGCAGCCAAGAGTGTCAACAAAGACCCAGCGCGCTGTGTCGTACTAAATAGTGTTCACATTAGTCCAGGCTGGTAATTGGTAGTCCGTTGGCCATACCGCAAGCTCAGAGTCGATGGAAACGTTGTGGATGTAGTTTGCGATGTCCTTGATCTCGGGATCGTACTCGCGCTTGCCGCTGACAGGCGGTGCAGCGCTCTTGAGGGAAGTCATGGTGGAGAAAGAGCTTGCAGTTGCTGCGCGGGGAGCAATTGAAGCTGTGGGGGTAGCTCGGAGAGCAATTGGCCTAACAGCTCGGCTGATGACGCTGGATCGTTGGCGGAGTGTGCGTGAAGCGGTGCTGCACAGATTGCGACTGAAGGCCGACATGGTCAGTTTGGCTTCTTGAGCTCAATGACCACAATGCAGCTTGAGAAGGGAGTGTCGTACTAGGCGTGATTTGAGAAGCTCTGGACTCTGAGGAGATAAAGCATAGGAGTGACGCTCGGCTCTCAGAATTCGGGAGGAGGTGTACCGGTACGCCGTGCTCAACCGAGGCTGCAGCTATGCAGTTTTGACGTGTCAGCGACGCCGATGCTTGCGGCACACATCATGGGCGCTAGATGAGGCTCAAACAGCTGTACAATCCCTTCAACTCTCATATACCAACGACAGATCGAGGTCATTGGCTGTCAAGAATAGATGAATGCGAGGTTGAGGCTTCTCTGCCAGCATCCTATACCCCGCCTTAACCCGCACTCCACGAACGCACAGACGTCTCGGGCTTTGTGTAGCCAAGCCTCACGGTCCTCTTGATTATCTGACCATCTGATAGCAGTTTGGCCGAATACTGCCGGACCTCAAACATCTCATACGTTCGAAACTTGACTTGCTATAAAACGAACTTCCTTCAGGTATCCAGAGTGCGTTCGACTGCTTCATATCTTAGATCGTATCGCCGAACTACAAAGTCTTCTTGTTGGGTCCAACACTCCCTCTCAACTTTCCAAGCTTGAAGACATAGGTAAAGTACCAGTCGAAGATCTTGGTTGGCATCCACTTCCACCCAAACCATACGATCCAGCTCATCTTCCCCTCCCAGATCTCCCTTTGTCGGCCAAACCAGCCATCTCCACGCAGCACCTGCCTCACACAGCTCCTCGCATACTGCTTGGTGTCCATGCCCAGCTGTTGGCTATGTGTCAACCTTGACTCGTACTCAGGCGCAAGCGGCTGCATGTATGAACCCGGCGGTAGTTCGCGATGTGTTCGTGCAATGTTCGACTTCACACCACCTGTGATGACATTTACGACTCGCACACCAAGGGGCGCAAGCTCGACACGCAAGGTGTTTGTGTACGAGTGGAGCGCCGCTTTCGAGGCATTATAAGGCGCACCCCAGACGTATGGCAGGATGCCTGCTACGGAGCCAGTCTGAACTATGGTGCCCTTTGCTTCGATGAGAAGGGGAGTAAACTCTCTGCACATGTGCATCACCGCAAAGACGTTCGCCTCGAAGAGCTCGTGAAGCTCATCGGTATCATAGTCGAGCGCTGGAACGACATAGTTCCGCCCAGCGTTGTTGTAGAGGATATCGAGCTTGCCGTTCGTTATCTCGGTGACGCGCTTGCAGAGTTCCCGGATCGATTCGATGCTCGTGAGCTCGAGTGGGAGGAACGTGATATTTTGGTGCGGCGAGGAGTACTTTGAAGGGTCACGAACAGTGCCTAGCACTTGGAAGCCCTTCTCAGCAAATTCCAGTGCGAGGAAGTGGCTTTCACATGTCAGTTGGAACAAATGCAGTCTGGCGATTGACCTACCCAATGCCTCCAGGTGTACATCCTGTGATCAGCGCAAACTTCTGTCTCTGTTGCTCGGCCATTATGATTACTATCGGGCGGTCTCTAGGAGTCTCCGTCGCCAAAGATCACTTTCATTTGGTCAGACGGAAGCCCACGGGCGGAAGCTTGGGCCACATGCCTCGGTTGTTCTTGCCCCACTCGATCCCCACTGCCACATGCCTCTGATGTCTCACCTGCTTTCGAGCCTATCGTTCCTCCTTCCGGACGCTGATGCCAACGATCCGTTGGTATTCTCCAAAGTGTAAAGAGCTATGGAGCTCTTCCTTCAGCTAAGCTGTCTTCTGTGCTCAGCTCCTGATCCAACTTGTAAACACTCACCTTGACAGCTCCTATCGTTAGCAGGATAACAATCATCAATCAAGAAGACATCAACATACAATCACAATGCCTCGATCGATATGGGTACAGGATAATATCCTGGCGCTGCTACGCCCTTCGCTGCTTCTTCTGACTGGTGCCTATCGTTCGTGTCAAGCACTTGCAATCATTGAATAGGCCTAACATTGTAAAGACTTCTTCATGACCATCCTCGAAGTCATCTTTGTCGAACGCAGACCACTCACGCTTTTCAACATTACCAAGCTCCGCTATAAATCGTTTGCACGCCTTTGGACCAAGAATGGAGAAGCGATGTCTATCGAAATGCCGGGTCCCCTCACGGAGCTACTGTCAACCTGCGAAGGCGTGGTCCTCAACATAGGCCCTAAATCCGGTGAGATACTGTCCCGCTTTAACGCAAACCGTATCACAGTCATGTACGGTGCAGAACCTGCCGAAGATTTCCACACAGACCTGTTGAGGAATGCGCAGAAGAAGGGTTTCGGCGACAAATATCACGCCTTACAATGCGGTGGTGAACCTGAGAGCCTGATCCCGGCGCTGTACAAGAGTGGGATTTTGGAAGTCAGTGGCAGGGCCGGTCTGGCTTCGGATGGCGTGTTCGACGAGATCTGCTGCGTGCGAGTGTTGTGTGGCGTACCTCATGCCCAACAGACCATCAACGGGCTTTACAACCTCCTCAAGCCCGGCGGTCGTATGATCATCTGCGAACACGTCGTCAATCCATGGAGGACCGAGGGTCGGATGCTCGCACGGTTCATGCAATTAGTCTACACGCTGCTCGGATGGCCATTCTTCATGGGCGGTTGCGAACTACAAAGGCACACCCCAGATTTTCTCAAGGACGCTGGCGAGTGGGACAAGTTCGACCTGAAGTACTACGGACCGAAGGATGCGATTCCATTCGTTGTAGGAGAACTGGTGAAGAAAGGAGGAAAGTCATACGCTGAGGTTGTGAAAGAGTAAACGAGATGTACGCCGCGGTGCTATAACGATAACACCTCTGAACGCCTCTGAGCGCAATCAAGTTTCAATCTGGCGCAAAACTGACCATGTGTACTGCAGTGTGTACAGTGTTAGGCAGCCTGAGATGTACTTCGAAAGGGCGCGACTAGCGCCGCACTCCATCGCCGTGCTGCAGATAAGCGAGGGCCCTTCAATCCGACATCAAGGACCAGCCTCGCGTTAGTGTACGAAGGTATACGTTCTTGTAGATTATCAATCAAACTCCGACTGAATACTCCGACGTCTTCAATACCAGATTCGAGGTTCATATATCTCGTAGTTCAGTTCAAGGTCGCATTTACCAATCGGTACTGCAACTTTCAGAATATAGTAACAGTTCTGATCAGTATGACAATGCGATTAGGTACTTGTCGGTCATTGAGCAGACAGTAAGCCAGCTTGAAGAGTACATATGGTCAATTCCTGATAGTTGTAGGTTAGCAAGAAGTCGACCAACGCCAACCCTACAAATTCCAACAAGAATGAAGTCGACATCCGCACCCATCACATCAGCAACAGAAGGGCACTACAAGATCATCGACCGCGCAACCGGGTTCGAGCAAAGGCAGGCCTCACGTCCAGACTTCGACCCTTTGAAGCCCATCACCCTCATCAAAAGCCCCGACCCAACGTGGACCTACGGCTCCGGCGTCGCACAAGACGATGCCGCCTTATCCTCAAAACACGTCGAAGTCGACCCGTACGCCCCTGACCGCCCCATGATAAACAACTACCGCCTCCTGATCTCCGGCATCGCACCCCGCCCCATCGGCTTCCTCAGCACCGTTTCCAAGAACGGAAAGAAAAACCTCGCGCCCTTCTCCTACTTCCAGGTCATCGACCACGACCCGCCCATGTTCATCGTGGGCTTCTCATCCCGGCCCCACGGCGCCAAGGACACG
This sequence comes from Macroventuria anomochaeta, assembly GCF_010093625.1. Classification (NCBI taxonomy): domain Eukaryota; kingdom Fungi; phylum Ascomycota; class Dothideomycetes; order Pleosporales; family Didymellaceae; genus Macroventuria; species Macroventuria anomochaeta. The sequence continues at coordinate 710,879 of NW_022985370.1, forward strand.
TTCCTCAACCTCAAAGAGACCGGAGAGTGCGTAATCAACACCGTAAGCGAGAACATGATCGAAGCCGTAAACGCTACGTCCATCGACGCCCCCTACGGCGTGTCGGAGTGGGAGATAAGCGGGCTGACGGAAGCACCAAGCTCCACTGTAGCCGCCAGCCGCGTCAACGAGTCTGTTTTCAGTGTTGAGGGGAGGGTTGTAGACATCAAAGAGTTCCACGACTGCGAGACGGAGAGGGAGGGGTTGAGTGTGGCTGCGAATGTTCTGATTAAAGCGAGTAGATTCTGGGTTCGGGAGGACGCGACGAATGACGAGGTTAGTAATATTGACGTTGAGAAGTTGAGGCCTGTGGGACAGTTGGGGGGGATGGCGTATGCGAGGGTGAGTGAGACGTTTGAGGTCCCCAGGCGGAGGTGGGTGGATGAGGTGGGGAGGAGTGAGGTTTTGAGGGGGTTGGAGAGGGAACACGCGAAGACTGGCGAGCGCGTTAGTGAGGAAGATATGGTTGAGGAGGCACAGAGGGTTAAGGTGGGAGGTAGTCAGGTCGGAGGAGCCGGTTGCTGAGACGCAGAACGGTGATGCGGTGCGTTGGACGTCATTGTAGTGAGCTGCGAAGTCAAGGCAGGAGGTCGTCAGAGAGGCGTGCTGTACATTAGACTTGTAACGATAAAAAAGGGTATCCATAGTAGAGCGCATGACAGACCACTAAATCATCATACGGTAGTCTCACCAGATCAGAACGCCAGCAACCACCAGCAACTGCGCTACGAATGCACCATGTCCGACCGGTATTCCGGGAGCAGCATTGGCGGTCTGCTCAGGAAGTCCACCGCTAGTTGTCGGAGACCCGGTTGCAGTCGCTCGCACACTGCTGAGGGTGGCAATCGAAGCTGCTGAGGTTGGGTCTCTGTCGTCGGTCTGTAGCAGGGTTGAAGACGCTTCGGGGACTGGTGTCTCGACAGCGCTCGTACGCGTGGCGCCCTGCTCTTCGTCCCCGCCGGAAAGCGTTGATGAGGACACCGACACACTCCCGGCTGGACTCGAAGTCTGTGCAGGTGCCGTTGCACTCACCGCGCTCGACCTAGCTGTCGTGCTCGCAATCCCCGAACTCGTTCCGAGACCAGCAGTAGGCAGTCCCGAGGGTACTTGGTTCGCGTCTTCCCCTCCACAATCCGCCGTTCCGCCCAACTTGACGACCATGCCTACCCCAGCAACTGGATCTTTCAGTCCGTTATCACTTTGGAACTTCTTTGCGTCGAAGACCTCCCCCTCCGCCGGCAACTGCATTGCTGCAAACTCTCTCCGCTGCGGATTAGTATACATCAGAAACACATACTGCCGATCGTCCCCCTGCTCGCCGAGAGCACCAGGGGCCTTGTAATCCAGAAGCGGCGGAGAACCGGTCTCGATGTTCGTCCCGCCCGCGAAGGAGAACTTGAAGTTGGAGCGCGCGTAGTGTAGCTTTCTGGCGCCGGTGCATGTGGTGTCGACCATGATGAGGGTGTAACGCGTGCTTGGGGAGATGCCGTTACTGTCGCCGAGGGCGAAGGTTGGTTCTGTGGCCACGGCATCTTTCCCAAAGGTTGTGCCGGATGCGAAACCATCGACCGCTTTGGCGGAGAAGGAGACTTGGATTTCTTTGTTGTTGAAGCCGGCGCCGAGGTCCAAGGGTATGATGTTTGGAATTTGTGCTAGGGCTGTTGAGAACAGAGCTGCGATGGTGGTAGTCCGTTGAAAGAAGCGGAAAGCCATGGTGGTGGAGGTGTATGAATATGATTAAACAATAGGATTCTGACGAATCGTGATGACTGCAACTGCTGTCGGCGTCGATACTAGAGCGCAGGCAAAATTGTAAATGTGTTCAGTCAGTAGCCCTACCATCACACTCTTATACGTCACTCGACGCGGGTACAACAGCATCTTGAGCATCCACACCGAGCACCGCCCCAAACAGTCACTCACTGCCTCAGACGGCAGCAAGGCCTACATTCTGCCATACAAGGCTTGTTTTCTGGTGATTTGCTGCTCTCCAGACGATTGACGCCTGAAATGTTGGGGTTGGCATGTTTGACGTCTTGTCAGCTGTTTCGGTTTCAGCAGCGTTTCGGTAACGACGATGCCGGGCGCCTCAGACACGGATGGATCTTCAGGCACGCAGAATGGATAGATCTTCAGGCACGCAGAATGGTCTGCCAATTTCTGTTCCTTCTCTCGGGGTAGCTGTGTGTGGGAACTCAAAGTAGCGAAGCTTTCCGGGATGCGGTGTGCCCTTGGTGCTGGAGCCATATCGTGCTCTGGTAAGCGCAAGCAGTGCTAGCCTTGCGCGATGAACCGCGATACATTTGTCGACACGGAGTTCTCGGACTGTAGCCCTCCGAGGAGTTTTCTTTGAATGAGAAACGCTCGCATTCTACCGCTAAAGGAAGCTCAACGGCTGTCTGTCCTTGCGATGAACCTGCCCGGAAAGGGCACGATGGCAGGGGCCAAAACTTCCTCCAGTTACTGGCTCCGGATCGGTGACGGGGCAATCGACAGTAGAAACCAAACTTTCCCCATGCAGCAGGTTGCGACCGTTTGTCGGATGCGATGGCCGAGTCGTGAGGGCGAGGCTCAGGGCAGGTGATCACGCGTTGATGGCGCCAAAAAAGGTTTCTAGGGTGCAATGACCGTCCACCGTCACCGTTGGCTGCCATTGCGCATTATGGAGCACCTGGACGAGTACAGTGCCTATGTGCTCGGTGCTGTGGGTGCAGTGACACTCTACTTCTTGTATCTGCTGCTTCGAGCAGACGCAGAGGCACATGTACCGTACAATGTCACGCCGCCCGAGCAAGCGCAGCCTGGCTGGAGGGGCCAGGCGCTGCAGGAGCCTACGCTGAAGGTCTGAAGTTTGTACAGGCCTTGGAATGCCATATGTTGACACAGCCAGGTCTCCGGCTCATCACTTATTCAATGCTACGCCCCAGCAACTGGCGAAGCCCTCGGGCGCGTCAACCCGTCCACAGCAGAAGGCATCGACCGCGCCATCGCCAAAGCCAAAGAAGCACAACTACAATGGGCACGCACAACTTTCGCCGAGCGCAGGAGGGTGCTCAAGACAATGCTCAACTTCATCCTCGAAAATCAGGAAACAATCGCAAGAGTGGCATGTCTGGACTCTGGCAAGACGATGGTGGATGCAGCATTGGGAGAGATTCTAGTAACGACTGAGAAGCTGCGATGGACCATCAGACACGGCGAAGAGAGCTTGAAGAGCGAGCGCAGAGCGACAAACCTGCTCATGATGTACAAGTGGAACGAGGTCCTGTACCAGCCCCTGGGTGTCGTGGCGGCGTGCGTCTCCTGGAACTACCCCTTCCACAACCTGGTCTCGCCCATTATCGCCTCCATCTTCGCTGGCAATGCCATCATTGTCAAGGGCTCCGAAGCCACCGCCTGGTCCTCGTCCTACTTCGCCTCCATCGTAACTCGCGCCCTTGAGGCATGCGGTCACTCTCCCCATATCGTCCAGTCGGTCGTCTGCTGGCCCAACGTCGCCGACCACTTGACATCTCATCCCGACATCAGCCACATTACCTTCATCGGCTCTCGACAAGTTGCACACCACGTCTGCGCCTCTGCTGCAAAGTCGTTGACACCAGTATGCGTCGAGCTCGGCGGCAAGGACCCAGCCATCCTGCTCGACGACCTGTCAGACAGCGACTTCAAGCGCGTAGCCAGCATCCTCATGCGCGGCACCTTCCAATCTGCCGGCCAAAACTGCATCGGCATCGAGCGCGTCATCGCGCTCCCCAAAGTCCACGACCGCCTCGTCTCATATATCACGCCCAAGATCCTTGCCCTCAAACCGGGCTCCATCCTCACTGCCTCCCCAGACACGCCCGTCGACGTCGGCGCCTCTATTTCCTCCGCCAGCTTCTCCAATCTTGAAGCTCTGATCGAGGACGCCGTGAAGAACGGCGCACGCCTCCTCGCAGGCGGAAAACGCTACACGCACCCGGACCACCCACAGGGCCACTACTTCACATCCACCTTTCTCGCCAACGTAACCGCCGACATGAAAATCGCCCAACAAGAGCTCTTCGCCCCGGTCTTCCTGCTCATGCGCGCCTCCTCCGTCTCCAACGCCATTGACATCGCAAACAGCACCATCTACGCCCTCGGCGCCAGCGTATACGGCTCCTCGTCCGCTGACCTCGAGCGCGTGGTGCGCGACGTGCACGCCGGCATGGTCGCCGTAAACGACTTTGCTGTCACGTACATGGTGCAACTGCCGTTTGGTGGTGTCAAGGGGAGCGGGTACGGGCGGTTTGCGGGTAAGGAGGGGTTGCGGAGTTTGTGTAACATGAAGGCTGTGACGAGGGATCGTTGGCCGGGTGTCAAGACTAGTATTCCGCCGCCTATGGATATCCCACTCGAGGGAAGCGGGGCGGGGCAGAAGGCGTGGAATATGGCGCAGGGCATCGTTTGGCTGGGTTACGCTCCAGACTGGCGAGGGAAGCTGAGAGGGCTGAGGGGGATTGTAGGTCTGTGATCTTGGCGCGAGGTGGAGTGGTTGTTTGCAGAGTCATATAGATCGGTATACCCAACGTCGCACCTGGTATCATAGTGCATAAGAAACGTCTGAAACGTTCAAACCCGTTCAACCCACTCATATCTACACCGTCTCAATGTACCGCCTAACCTCCCAATCCGTAACCGCCTCGTCCCAAAGCCTGATCTCATGCTGTCTCGTCCCACCAAAGTGGTCCACGAAGTCGTCCCCAAACACCTCTCTCGCCACACTCTCCTTCCTCATAAACTTATCCGTCGCCTCTTTCAGGCTCTTCGCCAACCTTTCTCCCTTGTCAGCTGCACCACCCACATCCTCTCCCTTGCCCAGCGGCGGTATCGAGATCTCCATCTTCTTCTCGATGCCCCTCCACCCCAGCGCTAAGATCGCGGCGAGCACGAAGTGCGGGTTGGTGTCTGCGCCTGGCACACGGACTTCGAAACGTGTGGCTTTTGCGCTCGCTGTGGGAGGCGCAATGAGTCGGATGGAAGCAGCGCGGTGCTCGAGGCCCCACGAGACTGTGACAGGCGCCCAGAAGTTTTCCACCAGGCGCTTGTACGAGTTTACATTGGGCGCCAGGATGGGCATGATGTCTGGAAGACCGTCGATGAGACCTGCGAGGAAGTGCCGGCCCAGATCGCTCAGGCAGCGGATGTCGTGGTATGGAGCGTTTGTGTCTTCGGTCTCGCGCGCGAAGAGGTTCTTGCCCGCCGCGTCGACGATCGAGACGTGCATGTGTCCGCTGTTTCCCGGCAGGCCTTCGCGCGGCTTTGCCATGAAGCAGGGGGTTATGCCGTATTTGGAGCCGAGGGATTTGACGACGAGTTTAAAAAGGGACGCTTTATCGGCCATGGCACTGATCTCGCCGAATTGGAGGGCCTGGTCATTATACATCAGTGATTGCGGCAGACTGGGGTATGAGGGGGAAGCTTACAGCTTCGAACACGCCTGGGCCAGACTCGGTGTGCCAGCCCTCAATGCCGCAGTTGAACTTCTCACACGCGTCGAAGATGCCGTAAAAGTAGTCCTGGTTGTGCACTGTCCGTGTGATGCTGTAGCCGAACATGCCTTCCGTCAGACTGGGCAGTGCATTCACTGGGTTCTCCCTCAAGAAGGTTGCTGTCCCACTCGAGTTCCTCTCTGGCCCATCGTGTGTCTGCGGCGCCCTGAACTGGTAGAACTCGTATTCAGCACCTGCCATAGCGCCATAGCCATTGTCCTTCAGCTTGTCCACCGCGCGCTTCAGAAGACTCCTGGGGCATGCGTGCAGTGTCTTGTGCGTGTCCGGGTCGTGGAAGGAGACGAGGAAGAACGGCACGTTGTTCTCCCAGGGAATGCGGCGGAAAGAGGACAGATCCGGGATGGCGATCAGGTCACGGTAGCCGTTCTCCTTGTTGGAGACACCAAGTTCGCGGAAGTAGGTCTGGTCGTGCATGTCCCAGCCGAACACTACACTACAGAAACCGAAGCCTTCTTCTGCTATGGACAAGAACTTCTTCTTGGCCATGAGCTTACCACGCAGCATACCGTCCACATCGACACCGGCAACCTTGACTGCGACATCATCTTTCAGGAGCTCTGGCAGAGACTCGACGGTTACGGGCTTGTCCTCGGCCATGTTGTCTGTGTTACTAGGAGCGAGGGAAGGGAAGAGCGCTGTTGAAGACGCTCGGCTACGTTGAAGGCGTAGGAGAGAGGGGAGGGACAGGCACGAGGGACAACACCAACAGATTTCTGTGACGGGTGCGGGCACACGGGCTGCAAGCTTCAGGTCTCTGGATCGTGGACGCGAATAGCTGAGCAGAGGCAGGAGCGGGACCAATGACGTGGAGGCGCGTCGGAAAGGAGGCTGCTAGCGCGACACAGGGCTATGCGGACAGCAGCATCTCACATGCCTGCACCTCTGCTATCTGCTCGTACACGACAATCCCTTGCAACACTCTGATAGCCACACGCGACAACGAACTTCCCAAGCAACATGGTGATGCCCCGCCAAATTTCACCACCATGATGCCCCACTAGATGGCGGGGTACGCCTCAGCTCTGTGCCACTTCATGTAGACAGCCGTGACAGCATGAAAGCTGTTCGTGCGCGTACACGAGAGCCACGCGATCGTGAACGAACCTTGGAAGCTTCTCGAGCTGCTCCAGAAGCTCTCACCGCTCCGTGACGCATTCGTCCCTGAGCTGTACGCGCCCGTCGCCGACATGGACCCTTATCGTCCATTATCTATCAGCCGCCGATTTCGGGGACGCTGAATACTACCGACCGTCACCATCCGTGAGCTTCCTATACACTTCAATTGAACGCTTCACACGCCGCCGCTACCATCTTCACGACATCGACAAACTACTCATCAGTCACAGGTACGCGATCTTGAGTCTTGGTGCTACGCTGGCAAACCTTCCCCGTTGGCAAAGAGAGATGACGCTTCCCACCATGTTTATATTAGTCATATGAACCATCGTGACTATAAAACTTCAAACATCGCCTCTAACGCCCGGGCAGAACTCTGATACCACACCCGTACCCCTCATACTTCAACATCGAGATTGTACAGATTTAACATGGGCCGTCTTGAAGGAAAGAACGCTATCGTCACCGGCGCCGCTGGGTAAGTGCTATCAGTTTGTTCCTAGAAGAAACCGCGCGTTATGTGGATCGACGACGTCCAGAAACACCATTTTTGAAAAAGATGGACAGTATTGGAAGTTTACGAAGATTGAGCAAGAGTTGGGGATCATTCGTGGCGAGAATATCCGCATGCGTATACGATTTTTCGAAACCTTGGCATCAACATACACAAGAGTCAAAATCGATGAAATCGGGTGAAAGGCGTATTCTGAATGGGCGCTAACACCGCACAGCGGCATTGGACTCGAGACATCGATCCTCTTTGCACGTGAGGGCGCCAACGTCCTCCTCTCCGACATCTCCGGTCCAGCTCTCGAGAAGGCACTGGCCAAGCTCCACGAAGTAGTCCCAAGCGCCAAAGACCTAAAGGTTGAGACCAAGATCTGCGATGTCTCCAAGGAATCCGATATTGAAGCCATGGTCGCACACGTCGACTCCTGGGGCGGTCTGGACATCATCTTCAACAACGCCGGTATAATGCACGCCGACGACGACGACGCAGTCAATACACCAGAGAAGATCTGGGATCTGACACAGGCCATCAACGTCAAGGGTGTATGGTTCGGCAGCAAGCACGCAGTTTTGAGCTTCCGCAAGCACGGAAAGAAGAAGGCCAGCGTTATCAACACTGCCAGTGTTGTCGGTCTCGTTGGTTCTGCTACACCGCAGTTGGCGTACACAGCTAGCAAGGGTGCGGTTTTGGCGCTGACAAGGGAGTTGGCTATGGTGCACGCTAGGGAGGGTTTCAGGTTCAACTCGCTGTGCCCTGCACCGCTGAAGTGAGTTTTTCCTGCAACTCCGTTCTTATCTACATACTGATAATCCCAGCACTCCCCTCCTCCAGGACTGGCTTGGTGACGACGCTGAGAAGCGCCACCGCCGCGAGGTCCACTTCCCCACTGGCCGCTTCGGTGAGGCTGTTGAGCAGGCTCAGGCAGTCCTCTTCTTGGCCAGCGACGAGAGCAGCTTCGTCAACGGCACAGACTTCGTGGTCGATGGTGGTATGACCAAGTGCTACACAACGCCCACCGGTGCGCCCACCGAGGCACCAAAGAACAATGCCCGATAAGTTGGTCATCTACATGTGTTTTTTGGATGAGTAACGGAGGGCTTCCCTAGCATGGAGCATGGTCTCAGCGGCGGTCAATGTTCGGCCAGAACGGGTACTGCATTCACTAAGGTGGTAATGACTAGAATATAGAATTAAATCACACAAGTCGCACGCCTATTCTCGTGCACTCGAAGAAGTTCGCATAGAAGTCCACGGTACCCAGCTGACTCATGTGTCTGACATTCTTCTTAGACCAGCCACAGCCATAGGTCAAGTTCCTTGGTGCTTTGGTAATGGTGAAATTCGCCACTCAAGCCAAGGACACAGAATATATCGTCGTGGTTTTCGATTATTAGAATAGTTGAACAGAATTACTGTTGTGGAGTATATCATCGAAAGGCATATTGTTCGCTGGAAGAGAGGAGATGATGAGCTCATGGAAGTAGATTCTAGTCGGTACAGTCACTTTTCGCGATCGTGGGCCACCTACGGTCCGATCAAAATGCTTATTTGAGAACTAGAACAATTCATGGAATACCGTGATCGACATCCTCTCTCGGAGCCGACATGTAGCAACCCATGTAAAGGGTCGGGCAGTCCCATGACGAGGTAGACAGACAGACAGACAGACAGACAGACAGACATCGAAATATACGCAAACGGGCTTCAGGATGGAATCTTGTATGTTGACAGAGCTCACGCCCAGACGCAATTGTGACATTCTTATTCGGAACTTTTGCAGAGACGCAAAGAACATAGAGTCGATGCATCTCGTTTTCGGTTTGAACTCGGTTGGAGAAGTAAACGTATAATGTATGTAGCACAGACGGGAGAGAACATCTTAAGCGCGTGTTGACCTTTTGGGAGAATATAGTTTCAGCAGATGTGAGATCGAGGATCAGCCTTAGACGAGCAAGAAGACAACCTTATGGCTCGTACGGAAACACAGAACCGCAGCCCTCATAACACGATGGCCCTGTAATTTGGAAGAGGACTTAGCTGCTTGTAGAAGCCAGACCTTATGCTCGGTCGAGGCATTGATGAACATCATTCCCGGTCTTCTTCATATATAGGCATCTGGCTTCTCTTTTTTCGACCCGTCACAAAAGCATGCTTCATTAGCAGCAAGATATTGGAGTACAATATCTGGTTGAGAAGAAGACTAGAGGTTGCTGACCCCGTTCAAAGTATCGTTCTTGTCCAAGGCATCATTCTTTCATACATGAGAGAAGCGATGACCAGGTCTCAGGATCATGCCTTCTCCACAAAAGAATTCTGAGCGCTGTGGTGCAGAGAAGAGAAGAGACAGATTTTCAGACGGAGTCATTAGCGCTCATAAGTTGAAGCGGATGCGAATCTGAACTGCGAGTTCAGAAGAACAATGAAAGCAGGTGTCGAATGGTGTGTAGTTGATGAACGAGGCCCATCGGAAATAGGCCTTAAATGGAAAGTCCTTCAAACACATCGGCGTACTTGTGCCGATTTGACCCACATGAGGCTCTGCGGTTGATGGGCGCTCCACAGCTTGAGCTACCCTGTTTTAAACCTGGAATAATTGTTAGCGCGTTTCTGCTTCCGTCATGTAGAGTCAAGTTCCGTGTTCATGCGACAGCGCATTTTACTCCTCGCTGTGCTCAACAGAAGCTGTTGTGCTTGCTCTGAGTGGAAGCAAGGGGACGCGGTACGGGTGAGGCTGCTCCACCCCATCAACCCAGTGAAAGTCGTGAAAACAAGAAGGAGTATCGGATCGCATCCGGAACTTCACGAGTCCTAGTGGTGCATAGCAGGGCCATTAGCATCCACAATTATGATGTCGATCCCATAACTTCCGAAAGATCGCAACACCAAATGTTTATACGACATCTGACGTCAAGAGCAAGCACTAGGTAAAATGCTTGTACGAACTTGGCAGCGTGCATGCGGCTCTGCAATTCTTCCTTCCTTCTTCTGGTACCCATATTCTGGAATTGGACGTTCATCTGTACTTTCTTTCTTGATCCTGATCTACGATGGCGCACAAACGTCGCGAACATGATTATGACTTCGAAGTACCCTGGCGACTCGTTGACAGCGACATTGCGCACGGCCTTGAAGATGACGAGGGTTCAGAACAACACAAGAGAAGGAGAAATCAAAAATCGCACAAGCAATCAATACGACACTACCGTCATGCAACGGGCAAATGGGGCGCTGCGCTTGAAAGCTTCAAGCCTATTTGGGTGCGTGATCCCAACATCCTAAGTGACAGTACTTTTCTAACAAGACTACAGTTCGCGATAGCAATCTCAACAGGCGGTCTTGGTCTGATCCTCGCCTCGCCCTTTCCCTACTCCGCACCCTGGCAACTGCGCCTAGCATCCGTTCTCTACGTCTTCGAAATCATCCTCTTCGCCGTCTTCCTCGGACTTACACTTGCCCGCTGGATAATATATCCACACGTTGCCGTCCGCCGCGCGCTCACAGATCCAGATGAACTGTGTTCCTACGCCATCCCGCCGATCGTGTTGATGACAATCGCTGCGCTGACGGCAACGCAAGTTTCAACAACAGCATGGGGTGGCCATGCGTTCACGCTAGTCGCGTATGTGCTGTGGTGGATTGGCATGTTTTGGATGTTCCTCACGGGTGTGGTGGTGATTGTAACGTGCATCTACACGGGAAACCAGATAGACCGCAGTATGACGCCTGTGCTGTTCATGGCGCCTGTGGGTCTCGCGACTGCGGGTGTGGAAGCTGGAAACATCGCAAATAACGCCGCTGAGATGAGCGCCAGGCTCGCGATCCCTATGATCGTTGTTGGCTACTTTGTAGTCGGCATTGCGCTGTTCATGGGTATTATCCTCTATACCCTGTTCTTCCATCGGTTGTTGGCTGCTGGGTTGAACCCACCGGCGCAAAGAGCTGGGTTGTTCATCCTGATCGGTGCGGCTGGCCAGTTGAGTTCTGCGTTTCAGATCTTGGGTACTGCGGCAATGACATACTTCCCGCAATATAAGCCGCAAAATACGAGTGCGACCTTTTGGGAACAGGAGACTGGTGCTGGGATCGACTATTCCGGATTGCTATTCGGGCTGCTTCTGCTTGGTTTCGACTACTTCACACTCTGCCTCGCGGTGGTCGGAGTTGCTGATGTCTTCGTAAAGAAGCAGTTCTCCTATACGCTGACGTGGTGGAGTGTGGTATTCCCGACAGTTACTTTGGTGACTGCGTGGCTGCAGTTAGGCAAGTCGATGGATTCGCCGACCTTCCGGGGCTTGACGGCTGCCTTGTATATGCTCGTCGTTGTTGTTTATGTCTTGAATTGGGTCGGCACGATTCGGGGTATAATTACTGGCGATTTGATTTGGGCCAAGAGCGAAGTGCAGAGGGAGGAAGGTATGATGAAGAAGGCGAAAGCCATGGAGAAGACGAGAGACAGTGGAGAAGTTTGAGCCGGCGTATAGTAGATTAAGCTCGTGCATCAAAGGTCATGTCCAATCCACATTTGTGAACGCGCATTGACATTTCTAGACGGCGTTGCTCGTGATCGTGTCCGATCAAATCTGCTCGGTACCCGGAACCTTTTCATAGCGAAGTGAAGGCCTGTACTGCATAGACTCGTTGGTGTAGTCGACTTTTGCGAGCTCAACAGAAGGTCGCATTAGACGCGCGTGGGTAGGATCGCTGATGTCCAGTGTCGCAAGCTTCTCTTCGGATCGCGTCACTGGAACAGTTCCTGTTGTGTTCGACCAAGTGCCCACACCCAAGCTTTCGTGTGCAAGTCGTTGTAGTTGTAGTGTTGATCCAGTTTGCCATTCGGCGTAGGCGTAGCGCAGTTTGTGATTGCGTTGAAACCACGGCAGCTTGAACAAGCCGGCAAAGATTGGCTCAAGCAGCATTGCTGCAAGCATCAAGAAGCCTCCCACGACAAGGATTATTCCGACCCCAAGAACACTGAACGAGTAGTGTTTCGAGCTTCGAGCTTTCTGCACGCGGATCATGTATTAGCAAGCTGTCTTCGGTCGAAATCAGGCTCTGTCAACATACCTGGCTGTAACAGGTCCTCCGGCAAGGCTCCCCCTCACAGAGGGTCCCTCCTCCAAGCCAAGACCCTCTGGCATAGTCAACGATGGAGTGCTGCATCGCAGCCAGAGTAGCCTGACCGACGTATTCCATCTCCTTCTGCCATTGATTTGAGGGCAATACTTTCGTTTGTATCGCTGTGTAGTTGTACCGTGGGTTGTAGGGAAACAAGGTCTGCCGCGCAAGCAGGGTTGGTACGCTTCTAGCCGTAAAGAATGATTGCATGCCTCCAGCGCCGTATGTCTGAAGTACGATTGAAAGTGGGCGTAGCGACATTCGATCCTGGGGGTTAGGGAAGACCCTTCGAAACGAAGCTTCGCCGGACACATACAAATCGAGGCAACCTTCCGGAGCTGGTAATTCCGGGTTGCAAAAGGTTCTCTCTGACACGCAGCCCAGCACTGCAGCAGGTTCGTCCGGAATGTACCACGTGCCGGCCCTGTCAGACGTTGTGGTCGCGGAAAACCATGGGTCATCCGTCCGGTTCATGTAGGCAACGCCCGATGGCACCAAGAAATACAAAGATGTTCTCGCTGTCGCCACCTGAAGCTGTGGTATGAAAGGTGCATCAAGGTACACATGATCCTCGGGGCTGGTGGATCGTTAGTACGCACTTGGATTTGTTTTTGCACCTTGACAACGGGGAAAGGGCCCGAAATATGGAACTTATAAGAATACTTACTAGACCTCGTAGTCACCCGTGCTGTCCGAAGTGTGCGATGTCGCGTTGTTCGCAATTTCGAAGGTATAATTGTACCAGCCTCCTCCGTAGTAATACCTTGTGAAGTTGACAAAGGAACGGTCTGGATCCACGGAGGAATTGGAGAAGCCGTTCGTAACCAGGGGCGCGCAATGCTCTTTTACTTGAACAGTCACGTGTGGCCCCGTATTCAAGCCGAAATGAGTATAGCTGTCAAGTGTTCCGGTGTCCAGTACCATGTTGCCAAACGGTTGTTTACACATGTCTGCTGCAAAGGGACAGGAAGCATTGCCGTCGAATTTGTACGGCAAAGCTGGAGTTGTCATAACCTTGCAACTGTCCGGTCTGTCGGCATCCCCAGTTTGGTAACACTGTGAAGCATAGGCTAGATTTTCAGCGGCTTTGCGGTTGAGGAAAGGCGTAATGTACTGCTGGCTCTCTCGATCGTCCATTTTTGGAAGGTCTTCATTGCAATCTCTTCCAACTAAGAGGATTTCATTGGCTGAGCTATTGGAGACTCTGGATGAGAATATACCTATTGCATATCTTTAGCATCTAGGACAAAAGCGGCAATGTGAATCTACCGCCAATACGTACCAGCAAATATGAAGCTGACCGCCAATGTTAAAGCTAACAACGTGGGCAACAGTAGCTTTCGAAACAGACTGGTTCCTCGTCGATGCCATGCGCGAAAGGCAAGTATGAGTTCAACAGCTGCATCAAGTGCGAGAGGCGTGTTTCTCAGTATTGCCTGCCGCTGGTGGTATACTCCTTCAGAGTGTCTGTCTGATGAGTATACAAAATGAAGTACACATCGAGTTATCTTCCAAAGACTACGACCGCTTGTACTGACGAACAAGGCAAGGAATGCAATGAGCAGACCTCCACGGTTGCGATCTAAAGTAAGAGTCGCACCTCGAACGCTATCAAACGATCGGTTTATCCAGAAGCCGAGATATATATCCTCATCAAGCGAACCTGGAATAGCATCCGTTGCCATACTCGTGACCTCAGAGTTGAACCCTCAATGTGCGAAAGAGATTCGAGGGCAGCGGAGCCAGGCGCTCATTTAATATAAAGCAAGAAATGATATGTTGGGGGCCGCATGTCAGCAGCCCCACAAGGAACATCCCTTAGCCTTGTGTGGTTGTGGCTGTTTCGTCAACCCTGCTCGGGCATTTGGCGCGCTGCAGTCCTGGGCGCCTAATGGGGTGCACGTTGAATTCCGGTATTATCTTGACCGCCATGAGCTCCGCAGGAACACTTTCTCGGCGAAGGGCTCAAAAGCGGTGGGGCGTCAAACTCTGCTGGAGGCTAGAATAGCAGCTGCTGACTTCAGCTTGATGCGAGATGCGTCGTTCTTCCTCTGACAGCAATGTTGTGATTTTAGAATGTGCTGGGTCATATAGATTTGATGCTGGCGTATCATGTACAATGAGTGGTAGGCGACCAGGATTGTTGTGGGGACACAGTAAGCCTCCTTTGGCCTTGGCAGCAATCCTTGCTCTTTTCCCAAGAAGCACAAGCTGTCGAACTTTCGATGAATGCAAGAAGAGCTCAGTCGTAAATAGCTGTCTGTCTGTCAAAATGTGGGGTTGTTTTTAGTCCGACCCGACATTTACAAGCTTAAGATCATCGAAGAGAAAGGAAGGTGTTAAGAAGTATGAAGTGGTGAATGGTGCTAGAAATAAAGGGAAACTATGCCTCTGTGCCTGGAAGAGTAGTAAATCAAGGCAGATGTGCCTGCCAAATTCTGCATCGGCGCTGACCACTGTTTGTTAAAGAGCATCGCTACTTTGGAGTCTCGTGTAACGAGCTGAAGGCCTCTTGTTGACGAATGTTTCAGTATCGATATGCGTGAGCTCATGCGAAGACAGTGTGAGTCGTGGGTGTCCGCGTTGACGAAGATCGAGGACGGCGAGAGTGTCTCCTGGGTCTATCACCGGTACCACATCCGTTGCTCCAGTCCAGGTGCCGGCACCTACACTCTCATGCGCTAATCGCTGCAACTGGAGCGTCGAACCAGCCTGCAACTCAGCATACGCATAATCGTAGTCCTCGTCATTTCTGAGTCGCCTAAACTTGAACAGAAAAGCCAGTATTTCATCAAGAAAGAATGCAAAAAGCACAATGATGCCGCAAACGGTTAGTATGATGGACATTCCTAGGACGCTGAAGGAGTAATGTCTCGAGCTACGAACTCTCTGCTAGACATGAACATCTCTGTCTAGACTTATCGTGTAGAGTAACGTACCTGACTGTAGCAAAGTCTTTCGCAGTCGCCTCGATCGCATAAGTCCCCGCCAAGCCACGATCCTCTTGCGTAGTCAACCAAAGAGTGTTGCATCGCTGCCAGATTGGCTTGGCTGAGATAAGGATATCTTCTTGCCACTGATTTGGAAGTAATGGTTTAGGTTGGTTCGCATAATTCGGGTTGAAAGTCACTGGTGGAACTCTGAGAGTTTATCTTGCGAGCAAGTTTAGTACGTTCCTAGCCTTGGAAAAAGCACTCATGCTCTGCGCACCAAACTGATGTAAAGTCATCGCTAAGGGACGCTAGTACTTCCGATCTTCGGTACTGTTCCATACTGTCATGAAGTCAGCTTCTTGTTTGGTATAGTCTTGATAGACTTCAACGCAGCCTTCTGGGCCAGGACGGTTGGGATTGCAGTACACTCTCTCAGTGGTACATCCGACCGTTGAAACAATGTGATCAGAAGCACAAGTACCATATTTGTTGAGGATTGTAGCTGAGAACCAGGGGTCTTCCGTTTTTTCCATGTAGTTGACGGACGGCGATACCAATAACAGCATGGTTGTAGCCGCATCGTCTACTGTGAAGTCGTCGATGAACGATATGCAGTGGCCGTAACGGGAGCCTATTTCGAGCTGGCTGACTGTGCTGAGCCGATTGTTAGTACGTGAGTCGAAGATGTCGACAAGCAGCGCTCATTTTGCACTAATGACTGCTGCAGCTGACAGATGGTATAACTCACTAGACTGCGTAGTTGCATCCGTAGCTTGAAGCTGAAGTGTTTGTGTCATCCCTGACCTCGAATGTCAAGTTTCTTCTCTAGCCCCGAGATGATACTTCAGAAAACCATCGGGAGATTGATCTGGTTCGACATCTAAGGGTGCGCAGTGATGCTTCACCCGCATAGTCAGAGGTGAGCCCTGATTCGGCCCAAGGTGTTTGTAGCCATCTAGCAGATCTGTTTCGATGACCAGATTGCCATGAGGTAACTTGCGCTTGTCCTTAGCAGGAAAGGGGCAAGGTGCGTTGGTTACAGTCGTGTAAGGTAGGGTTAGGGTGCTGAAATTCCGCATTCATTGGGCAATTACGACTTGTCTTTCCTTTGATAGCAGTGCTGTGCATATGCTAGGTGTTCGGCAGACTTTTGATTCAAGAAAAGGTGCGATGTACTCCCGTACAGCCTGGTTTGTAGACCTGAGAAAGGAGACGCCCATCAACTTGACGTTGCATTTGTCTCTCGGACCATAGATGAAGTCCGTCACGACTGGCTTGCAAGGATCCTTTGAAGTGTAAAAGACAGCGAATGAGTTTCCAGAAGCGCCGACCGCTTGCATTCACGTATAGAGCGAGAAACGCAATCCGTAGTCCGCCGCTTCTATGGCCGAGAGTTGATGTCGCTCCTTCTACTGTACCAACGGAGCGGTTGATCCAGAAGCCACGGTAGACGTCTGCATCGAGAGAGCTTGTGATGAGTCTGATGCTATTAAGTTCCGCTTCCATTCCTTGGGAAGAAGTATAGCAAGATGCTACAAGAAAGAGAAATTGAGGATTGCTGACGTCGAGGAAACAAGGCCGCATTGCACGATCAGGCTGGCGACCCTTTATCCCACATCCCTCAGCCAGATTACTCAGCCTGGCCCCTCAACCTTATCCGTCAGCCTGGCCCCTCAGTCTTCAGCCTGCAGTGCCAAGGGCACCGAGTTCTTTGAATGCGCTTGGCTGCATTCCTTGCACGCCGGGTTGTCATTGACTCTGGTCAGCAACGACGAAGGTCCTTGATGAGTGCTACATTGGGTCCATGTACTTGTAGATTTGAGAGCCGGGGCGCAACACAAGGTTCTCTAACAAAACACGAACAACTCACAAGGTGGACTGTGCCAGTGAAGAGACGGTTCGCCTTCATTGGTCAGTAGGCGCAACCGTTTGCTATGAAACGCGCTGAAGATGCTATGATCGTATTGCTGGCATATGGAGGTCGTCGCGTCCTTGCCAAAGATTGAAGAAGGGTCGAAGGTGTTGGAGGAAGAGATCACAAGCTGGGGAGGAGTACGCTTATCGAATGCGATTGGCGCGTTGTGGGGGAAAGCCGAGGCTCTCGTCTCCAGGTTCACATGTTGCCGCGAAGCAGCTCTTTGGTCACGCATCACCGCGTCTTGCATGATCCACGAGGTTCACATGTAAGGCGCATACGCGAGGTAGCTTCTGCGAAGGCCTCGTTCTCCAGATTACACCCACGAGCTTCCCAATAATCCAGAACACCACTCAGCGGAGCGCGAGCATTGAGTACATGGTGACGTTTGACACACCTACGCTACGAATGCCTCGCCTACGGTAGCCATGGCCGTCTTGTCGAAACCTTGGGCGAAGCAAGGCCTATCGGGCGCTTCGATCAAGTCGCTTGTAAACGAGTTCACCTCCCTCTATCTTCGAAATCGCACACGCATATCACGCGCCGTATACCTTACGCTCTTCGTCACCCTCATTAACCGCGTTCGCAATGCTATCGCCGAGCAAAAAGCAGCCTCGATACGGCGCGAAGCTCAACGCAGAACAGGGTCAGGGCCCAGTGAGGGTGAAGCAACTGGGCGAAAAAAGGTGGAATTGAACCGCGAGTTCTTTAAGAACTTGTTGCGGCTGCTGAAGATCTGTATACCCGGATGGAGGAGTAAGGAGTTCAGACTCATCATCAGTCATAGTGTCTTCTTGGTGCTGAGGACAATGATCAGTTTGTATGTCGCCGAGCTTGATGGAAGGCTCGTCAGTAGTCTGGTGCGGGGGAAAGGGAGCGAGTTCCTGAAAGGGCTTGTGTGGTGGATGACAGTCGCTATCCCGGCCACCTTCACAAACTCGATGGTACGTGGTCTCATGCTTCGAACGTAGGAATGAAGACGTGCAGGCAACTGACACGCGCAGCTCTCCTACCACCAATGCAAACTATCATTGCAATACCGCACACGACTCACGAATTACATCCACAACAAATACCTCTCGCACATGACCTTCTACACACTCTCTGCTCTCGACGACCGAATCAAAAATGCCGACCAGCTCATCACGGTAGATGTAGCCAAGTTCGCGAACAGTCTTGCGGAACTATACTCGAACCTAGCAAAGCCTGTGCTCGATATCATAGTATACAACTACTCGCTGTCACGGAGCGTAGGAGGAGAAGGTCTCTTCTTCATGAGCTTGCTCGTCCAGCTATCTGCGACCGTCATGCGCGCGCTCACTCCACCCTTTGGCAAATACGTCGCAGATGAAGCGAGACTCGAGGGCGAGTTCAGATTCCAGCACTCGCGGCTCATCGACTCCAGCGAAGAAGTGGCACTGTATCACGGCCATGAGGCGGAGAAAGACACACTGGACAAGGGTTACTTCACGCTTATCAAGCATGTCAACAGGATACTGAGAAGACGTCTATACCACGGTGTCATGGAGGACTTCGTGATCAAGTACTTCTGGGGTGCGCTGGGGCTTCTGCTCTGCAGTGTGCCTGTGTTCTTCCAGGTTCCCGGACAGAACGCAAAGAACATGGGCGACCGGACAGAAAGCTTCGTGACCAACCGTCGCATGCTACTCATGTCTTCTGATGCCTTCGGCCGCGTCATGTTCTCCTATAAAGAGATCACTGAGCTCGCCGGCTACACGTCGCGCGTGTCTACCCTGCTGGACGTCATCGACGACATCCAGGCTGGCCATTTCGAGAAGAAGCTCGTTTCATCCGCCGATACAGAAGAGAATGCTGCCGTACTACGCGGCCGCGGCACGATCACAGAAGGCGAAGACATCAAGTTCGTCGACGTGCCCATCGTGTCACCCAACGGCGACGTACTGGTGCGCAAGCTGTCATTCACCGTAAAGCCAGGCGATCATCTTCTCATCGTCGGTCCAAATGGCTGCGGAAAGTCGAGTTTGTTCCGCATCCTGGGCGGTTTGTGGCCTGTCTACGGTGGCACAGTACGCAAGCCACCTTTCGAAGACATATTCTACATCCCTCAACGCCCATACCTTTCTCGGGGAACATTGCGTCAACAGATCATTTACCCTGACAACTTGCGCGAGATGCGCGATAAGGGCATTACAGATGATGACCTATACAGCATCCTCGGTGTAGTCGAAATCGAATCCGTAGTCGACCGTCCAGGTGGTTGGGACGCTGAGCAGGAGTGGACAGATGTGCTATCCGGCGGCTTACAGCAGCGAGTCGCTATGGCACGATTGTTCTATCACCGACCTCGGTACGCGATCCTGGATGAGTGTACAAGCTCTGTAACGCTGGAGATCGAGAGGGTGATGTACGATGAGGCGAAGAGGCTAGGTATCACACTCATGACCGTCTCGCACAGGAGGAGTCTGTGGAAGTACCATGAGAAGATCTTGCAGTTCGATGGGCAAGGAAGGTATGTGTTCACAAAGCTGGACGCAGAGAGAAGGCTTGCGCTTGAAGAGTAAGTTGATTGATCCGACGTTCTGCAACTTTAGATGCTAATAAATTACAGCGAGAAGGAGGACATTGAGCTGCAGCTGCGAGCTGTCCCGGACATTGAGGAGAGGATTGCGGAACTGGAAGCCTCAATGTGACGACAGCGGTGAAGGGCCCGACGGATATGCAACCAGCCCAACCAGTACTTCTTAGCTTTCTGCTAGCTGTTCTTATGGACAGCATCAGAATGGTAGAGAATGACACAAGAATAGCAACTGATATGATGCATGTGAGAGTGAAGTAATTGCGGACAGCTAGATCCATGTCAAGTGGGGCCTCTCTGTATTAGCGCGCGCTAGTCGGCGAATCAAGTTTCCGTGTTCTCGAAGCTCAGACGCGTCTCCCTGCAACTCTCCACAAAACACAGCTCGAAGCTGCCGAGTCAACACGCAACTGCGTCCGGCAGCAGCCACACCACCATGTTGCAATTCAAGGTCGGCCAGAGGCTCGAGACAAACACCCATCGGACGGGCATTGTCAGATATGTTGGGCCTATACACGTCGCAGAGGGTACTTGGCTCGGCATCGACCTGCAAGAGCCCACAGGAAAGAACGATGGTTCTGTTCGCGGCGAGCGTTACTTCGACTGTCCGCCTCAGCATGGTCTCTTCGTGAAAGAGACAGATATCCTCCAAATTCTCTCGCAGCCAGCACCGAAAGCTGCAGCACCGAAGCCTAAAGCCGCTGCGCCTGCCCCGAGGTCACGACCCTCGAGCGTCGTTGCGCCTAGGCCAGCATCGACTCGACCTGCCAGCGTCACCTCCCCCCCGGCTGGCTCGAAGGCGCCCAGCCATACAAAGCGCCAGTCCGTTGCACCTGCTGCCCCTCGGACCCCACTACGAGGTCCAGCGCGCAAGCCCAGCGTTGCCAGTGCTTCCACCGCAGCCCCTTCCCCACCCCCTACACGACCTTCAGTCACCTCGAGACCAAGCACATCGTCAGTCACGTCGGCATCACAACCGCAAAACCCATTGAGGACGTCAACAAGAGATGGTAACGTTGATGCGTTACAGACGAAGATCAAGCATTTGGAGAAGCAACATTCGGAGGATCAGGCACGTCTGAAAGAGCTGTCGCAAGCAGAAAGTGAGCGCGACAAGTATCACGGGATCCTACAGAAGCTGCAGGCAAAATGTCAGACGTTTCACCAAGAGTCTCTAGACGCCAAGGAACAACTGAAGAAGGTCCAGGAAGACAATGAGCGGCTTACTAAGGAAGGGCAAGATCACGAGTTCGATCTGGAAGACGCCTTGCTTGAGAAGGAGATGGCGCAGGAGCGCGCCGAGCAAAATGAAAGTGAACTGGAGGCGCTACGTGCGAAGGTGGAAGAGCGGGATCTTGAGCTGGAGATTCTCCGGGAGGAAGCAGAAGCGTTTACTGCGGATATGTCCGAAGAAGAGAAGGAGCAGGCTGGCTACTACCGATTACAACACGAGAACGATCGTCTTCGTGAGGCGTTGATGCTGTTAAAAGAGGTCACCGAAGAAGAAGCGCACAATAACAAGGCTCGGATCGACGAGCTGGAAGAGGATTCTTCTCAACTGGAGACGTTACAAATGGAGCGCGAGACGTTGCAACATCAACTAGTCGAGGCTCAAGGCATCGCAGAGCATCTGAAAGCTCAGGTCAACGACAGGAATGAGTTGGAAGATGTTGTCGAAGAAATGTCAAGCAAGATCCAGGATCTTGAGAGCAGAGTACGGGACCAGGAACTTACAATAACAGACCTGGAAAGTTTGAAGGAACTGAACGAAGAATTACTGGATCAACAAGACGAGGAGACCAAAGAACTACGTGCGGAGTTCGAGACCAAGGAGATTGAGCTTGAACAGCTCGGTGAGCGTGCACTCGACCAAGCGGTGACTATTTCGGATCTGGAAGAAACGAACACGAAGTTCAGGGACCTTGTTACCGAGCTGCTCGCGCAAATCAAGGAAGCCGAATCGACAAAAACAATGACAGAAGCCCAAGTCAAGGACACGACGGGCCGAATCAACGAAGTCATGGATGTCAACCGACGTCTCCGTGCTGCAGAAGTCAATGCAACAAGCAAAGAGATCACCTCAGAGCTCCGTCAACTCAAGGTCGACCAGACGACGGAGATGCTGGAAATTCTAAGCGAGACACAATCTCAAGAGTTCGGCAGAAGTGAGTCAATGCAGGCCTACTTCACAGCAAAGCGCATCACGTTCAAATCGTCTGTACTGAGCAACCTCTTGGCGAACGCAGACAAGCATGCAACTCACAAGGGCGGCGTTGAGGAAGCATCCTCGAAGCTGCTATCTATTGAGGCCAGCTACTACCTCGCAAACCTGAAGAGTGGAAGCAACCGTATTTCATCCGCGATGGCAGTGTCGACGCTACCACAGTTCGCAACATTTAGCCCTGCATATGCTGAGCTGGTCGCCGTCGAGAGGAACCTGGATCAAGGACTCGAGGCACTCAAGGCCGATAGAGTCAATTTCTCGGAGATGGCAAAATCGTTTGGTGGCTCAACAGAAGTGTACAAAGCTGTTCTTGCTTCCCACCAGAAAGTGCTGGCAGAACGACCCGAAGACGAGACGATGTTGCGGGTTAGCTCGATTACCGCAAGCTTGACATACCTCGATTCTACCTGTACAGCCATGATCGCAATGCTGAAGTCCTGGGCGGCTACTAGCGAAGAGCTTGTAGATGAAGCACAGGCTGTTGTGGACCGCTTCGCAGCACCATCTGCGATCTGCAGCAAGAGCATGTTGGCTGCCACACGGTTGCAGAAGACGTGTAGCGATCGAAGGGGAGATGGTTTGTATCCTCAGTTTAATGGCGATCTTGGCTCGGTTATCGAAGCTGAAGAGTACCTCACCAAAGCTGCTCGCGATGCAGCTAAGTGGTCGCACACCGCCGTGGAAGTGTTGAGGCGATCAGTCGATCCCGACGGTACACTTGTGGAACCTGTTGACCTCAAGGATCTATTGGTGCCCTTCTGGACTGATCACTCGAGTAAGCTCGACAATCTTAGCTCTTCGCTGAACAGCTGGAACGAGTATGCTTTGCTGCTCAAAGACAGTGTTGAGATCCAGCACGGCCCTGCGCCCTGGACAGAGAAGGCGAAGGAGATCGAGGCAACCAGAAGACAGGTCGATGAAGCAGCTACCAAGCTCCAGTCGATTACCGCCGAGCATCAGGCGACGCTTCTGAAACTGCACGAGCGCGAACAAGTTATCGAGACCAAGGAACTAGAGATCGAACATTTAGCAGCCAAGAACCGCGAAGCCACGACCAAGAGCGAAGACGTCCAACGCCTGCAAGACGAGATCGAGGAAGCGCAGGCCGAGATCAAACAGTTGCAGAAGCAAGATAAAGTCCAGAAGCAAGAGATCGAGGACTTGAACAACAAGCTGGCACACGCCGCGCAATATGAGCCCACAGAGTCAGAGAAGGCGCCTGCTGCTGCAACACCCGGACCCGAACCTGCGGACGCGTCGTCACGCAGTGCGCCAGCAAGCCTGATGTCCCTCCTCGATGCCCTTCAGGTCGAAAACCGCTGGTTACGCCAGAAAAACCACAGCGACGCTTTCGGTGCGAAGCAGTTGGATCTCCTCAAGTCTATGCGACCTATCGAGAAGCGTGAAGCAAGCAAGCTGTCTGCTGCTACCGATAGTCTACTCAGCTTGGCTTGGTTGACAGATGACTTTGAACAGCCTGAGATGCTCACCAGCATCTCCAGTCAGCAGAATGATGCTGAGGCCAATATCAAGCACGATAAGCCTGCGCCTCTGACACGGACTCGTCGGTCTAGGAGAGCACCACTATCTTTGTCACCTCTCCAGACACAGCTCGAATCGATCAAGAACAATGGGCGCTTTGACTGGTCTGGTCTGGAAGATCTGAGCTTCGCAGACCTGTCGCCGACAGTGGAGCATTTTGATAGTGAGATGATGGGGTTGCTGCCATTGAAGAGTATCATGGCACTTTAACGGCTGTTAGCCGCTATGGTGATGGATGCATGGCTTCGGCATTGCAATGGAGTTACTTATTATGCGATATACCCCCATAGTGGCACGGTGTGCTGCTTGCATTGGATAGAGATTCGCGAATCTATCTGTGTTATCTATGTGTAGTACACATTCTAGACGTGGCCATGTTGGTTGTGATTAGTGTTATATGGACGTGGTTCTTGCGGCAATGAGGACGAAGCCCGGAGACGCATGGCTGACGTTGGAGTAGAAGAACAGGGAACAAGCGATACCGACGTACATCTCCTCGAGGCTCCCAACGATGATATCCTCTCTTCTCACAGCGCCATATCGTGAACCACAGGTTGTTGGGTCACAGAATGCGTGTACACAGCGATCTAGGGGTGTGGAGCTTTGCAGAAGCTGTCCTGTGGCAGACCCAATATTTGTGTCATTGGGCTGATTTACGCGGATCGATTGAGATTTTGTCAAGATCAGAAAGCTCATCCATGAGTTGCTTCACTGTAGGGTCCTGCCTGTCCAATCTAAGTGTTTGCTGCACGACAGTTGCGGCTTTCAGGTTATGTCGACCAGTAGGTCGTCCTTGAAGACTGCTGATGAAACTCCTGGGCGATCCATATCCTGGACCAGTGTTGCAGTCGAGTGAGCTGCCAAAGCGTCGGGAAGATGTCGACGTGCCATGTCAGGGGTGGCACTTGTGTTTGACCGATGCTGGAAAGGAAGTAGCTTTTCGCTGCGGGCCAGTCGAACTCTGACAAACCTTGGACCAGCCTCTCCGTCTTCTGTGATCCGTATCCAAGCCATATGTAGAAAAACATGGCTTTCGAGTAGATCTGGCGCATGATAACAATTTGTTCCCTCCGTTCGTCTATGTTGTTTTGATCGATGGAGATAGCGTTGATCCATAGTAGTGCAGTGTCTCCGTTGCTTCGCACAATAGGTATCTGCCCATTCACCGTTATAATCTTGGTGACTAACGAATTACCCCGGACATATGAGACTGCGGCATATGACGGTGGGTTATTCAAAGGCATAATCTCGAGTGTGCAGCAGATTGGTTGCTCGGATGACGATGCGGGCAGAATGCGTAGGACTCGAGTGTTGGCGCGACCTTCAGAGTTCGTTGTAGTTCGTTTCCAAGATGCCTACACAAAATTTCCTAGCGTCGCGAGCAGCTGGCGATGGATCGATTTGCTGTTCAAGAGTATGCAATATAATCTTTCGAAAACAACTCTGTTGTGAACGTTGACTTTCGGTATGTGAACATGGTGGTGTTGATGTCTGAGAGTGGCAATCACGATGCATATGGTCTGCTCCTTCCCCTTCTGACAGGCGTTCAGAGCCGCTGCCACTCCTCCTTGAATTGATTGATACATCTAACATGTTCTTGCAGTCTTGCTTCACAGGTTGATCTGTCGATCAGTAGCGTTCGCCAACCGCGATAAACTGCTCTGCATGCGCTCCATGATGTCGTGACCGAGAACTCTGAGACGCGAACACTCGTGTGATTCCCAGTTCCAATTCGTCCTCTTACTTGAAGCTGAATGATTGCTGCACTTAGACTTTCACGATACGGTATACGCATCTTCATCACTCGGTATTGTGGCAGGCAGATCCCGCGACGATCAAGCCGCAAGCCCGCTCGCCATGCGTGAGATCATCTCTCGTAGCCGGATGAGAAGATGAGCATATAAGCGCCACAAGGCTGCTGATGAGTTGTGGTAATTACTGCATGCAGCAATATGCGCGATGAGATAACAATCACCCGACCGGACAGTTGTCGTAACAAGCTCATCCATGCTTGCCATTCCGCTCGTTACCGCCCAATCTTTGCGCGGGTACCTGAACATCTTGATCAGTTCTTACGACTCGCGGCAGGCATTCCCAAACACATCGAAATTGCACTGGCCAGTCCGCTTCAAAGCAAGATCCATCCAATCTTGCAGCAAGAGTGACACCGAGGTTCAATGACGCCTTGTATTTGCCCTTGTCTTCCCCTCGTGGTCCGTGAGAACCTGCGAGCTTCATCTCCTCCAGCGTTGCACGTTCCAGCATGATGCTGGAACGAACTTGTACGCGAGGACACACAAAACGCGCCGATTTGAAGCCAGTTTGGCTCCCGGTAAGCGACCCAAACTTTGCCTTCGGGAGGACAATCGACTGACGCGATACTGGTGAGACTTGATGATTTGCGCGCAATGACACTATGTAGAATCAGAAGATGAGGCTGGCCGCTGCTAGCAAGCCGCCGAAAGAACATTGCGCTCAAACAGCGCCGGAGCGGACCTCGGAGACGCAATGACTTGCCAACTAGCACACCGCCGAAACGTCTTGACTCGCACCATTTCCGTGTCTGCAAAATGGCATGTTGCCAGGCCGGGACGTGCAGGGACGGCCCTGAACTTACCAGATCCCAGGATTGTCTTGTCGTTGATGCTCGTGTTGAAGCTAGTACCGGAGCAAAGCAACCGGGGCCCGCTTGTTCGCACGAAATGATGGTCTGAGGGGCATAAGGGCATGACGGACTACCAAAGTTAACAGGGCGATCACAGCTGTCGTGCCCGTGGCGACTGTGCGACTGAAGCAAGTGCCAGACATTGACGTGTCTCGCGGGCTTCTGGAAAGACCCTCATAACCTATAGCGCCTGGGTTAATCCTGGAGGTGAGACTCACCGCTATCGTGTCCATAACAACGGCGGTGGAGGTCAGGGGATGGTGGTCTATATGGTCGATCATAAAGAGCCGGAGATACAGTGCAGAGTCAAGCGTTCGGCGCAAGATGTTCGTGGCAGGTAACTGATCCTGAGGCTGCAGGTACGACGACAAGAGCGCGCGCAAAGATGCACATTGCAATGGATCTCCCTGCGCATTGAAGCCCTGGCAGCGACGGGCACAAAAAGTGGATACAATGCCCACGTTGTTGCTGTGCTCGTGCAGTGTGTGTTCCGCAAGAAGGCAGCGATTTGGAGTCTGGGTAATTCCGTAAAGCTGTCTTCTCGAAATCCTGTCTCCCAGGATTATCGCTGTAACGTTGGAGGTGTTGTGTGTGACGATCGCGTAGGGCGGGAATCGTCGAGATTCGACAGCTGCCAAAATCAAGGCTAGTGTACGCTGCGAGCGCCGGAGGAAAGCTTTCCTGAAAGCTACCTCTGACTTGGAAGGAGTTGATAGATGTCGTTGCGCAATATGTATACGAGAATCGAATAACTTTGTGGCTATTTTGAGCGCACGATACGATGTGAGGAGTTGCAGCGCGGTTCGGGTGACTCGCCCGCGTTGGGTGATGGACAGCCGCGCTAGACTGTTGACGTAACGGACAGACCTGCCTCCCGGGACAGACTTATCTCGACTTCAACCAAGACATCGTATGATTCTGCCGTCACTGAAGGAAGCACATCGAGTTGATGATGACCCGTTTTCTTGTTTTGCGGGAGCAGAGATCTGCATGGTGACGGTGTCACGATCTCTCGAATACGCCTCGTCTGTGGGGATGAGGCTGGGGATGGAAGCAGGTCGTGACGAGAGGACGAAAAAGCAAAACGGTTTTCATAACATGTATACGGATCAAGCGCAAGCTCCGAAGCCTCCGTCATGGCGCTCTGCAGCTCACCAGGGTGAGTAACCCGAATCACACCATAGACAGCCAGGAGGGAAACGAAAGTGAGGTGCGTGTGTTCAAATCGTTCTCCTTCAGTGACTTTTTGCTTTTTCGCGCCCTCGGCTGAAAAATCAAGAAGAGTAATTCCAGCGGGCGCGTGTCCCAACGCGTGGCTTGCATTAATCGTTTTGGTGCGGGAAGAATGCTTTTTGCTGTTTCCCCGGTCGTGCAACCGCATCCTTGGTTCGTTGATCGAACGATATGCGTTGCTTTTTAACGGCACGGGTGGTTCAAGCCATAGACGAGCATGCTAATCTGAACGTCTCTGTTGAACAGCATTTCTTATTGTGATACGTACGATAACAGCATGAATCGCATCTGCGTTGGGCGGCTTCAGGATTTATTGAGAAAGATTATCTGGACACCTATGACTTTTCACGGCGCAGGCTCGGGACAGAAAATGGCCCTTCGGGGGTTGGAGCGTTGATCATGGTCTCAGACATGGAGTGCTTCGCTGAATTGCGCCCACGAAGAGACCTTTGACGCTCAGTGAGCTGACGGGCGCCACATGTGGCCTTATCACAATGTATCATTCGTGTAGACAGTGGTGAAACGTTCGTGGCGACTCTATAGCCGATGAGCAGAGCTGCTGGCGAAGATGACCAGGAAGGAGCAGTCGTTATGCGGCATGCTTCGGCGCACTCGATGGAGCAAACCCGCAGAAGGTCCATGCCGACTTTGCACGATCGACGGCTCCTCTTTCCTCAACAGGGACACAGTGTGAGAGCGTGCATTGGATTATCGATCAGACGCCACTGAAGAACTTGACGCAGCTTCCCTGGCCGAGCAGAAGTACACCTCACCTTCGCTGTTCCACCTTCGCCGGGCTGGAGGTGCAGCCGCTCCTGTAGCTGACTTGAAAAATTGCAAAGATCAAGGAAGGTTGTAGATCATCTCACTGTGCTTTGCTTCGCTTCAGGAAGGTGGATCCACATGAAAGACCGGCTTCTGACTGCACAGCAACTGCCGATGGATGTCGGGTGTGTATTGGTGAAGCTGCAGGAATTGATTCAAGGAGCCGCACTGCTCTCCTTGCTATCACGGCACCAAGAGATTGCATTGCCTTGTTCAGTCAAATCAGTCCACAGGTCATGATGTGTAGACTGCATCCTTGCTATGAAGTCTAGCAAGTACAGTGGCCAGTGGTTGTCTTCACTGTGTTCCCACTCTCATACAAGAGAGGCGGTGAAGTCCGAAGCCATTGCTTGGGCAACTGTCGGCAGGATAGAACTACCTCTCCACATCAAGGGCCATACATACCAGCATTATATGTCCACATGCGCAGCAGGGCGACGGGAGATGCGCATAACCATAGTGATATCCATGGAGACGAGCATTGTGTCAGCATTGTCAGGCATGAACCAAGTGCCACTGCTGACGTGGATAGCAGATAGTATGCGCAGGCAACTGTTGTTGATGCATGGGCAGGCAGTTTGTAAATAACAGAGACCTTAGGCATCAGGCCCTAGGAAATGACAGCATGTGATATGACGGGGTCAGCATGGGTGATCCTCAGTATACTTTGATTGCATTGGGTATGCGAAGCTGCGACAGTGCTGAACTTGGCGGTGAAATTCATGCAAACAACTCATCAGATCCGTGGTTCACCCACTAGATCGAAACACGCGATTACTGGGATGTACCCTGGAGGAGAGTTCGAGAACATTGATCGATTGTTTTGTCGAAGCACCAAGTGCTATGCAGTAATCCTATTATAATACAGAGAAAGAAAGAAAGCGCCGAACCAAATAGCTGGTGGCGTAGGTAGACAAAGGTATTGAAAAGATGGCCACGCTGTGTAGCGAAAGCCGGAAAATGTCGCGACGCCGGTGTAAATGCTAGTGAACAATAACAACATCTCCAAGAACGCCGATTTAAAGGCCGTGATGATGATTTCGATGGCAACGCGCGCCAAACGGATAAAAGCCGCCTTGCTGATTCCAAGTATACATTATTGGCAACTGAGGCTAAGCCAAACAACGCCGGTAGAGATATGACAGTCGAGATTAGCTTTTGAGTCGTTATGTCGTGATGGTTGTGCTGGTCGAAGCGTGACACCCTCGCTCGTGGCGCTTCATGTTACTTCGCACGCTGAAGGCCTTGCCACATCCTGCCTGAGGGCACTTGTAAGGCTTCTCGCCAGTGTGGCTGTGACTGTGAATGCGCAGGCTGCTTGGCCGCGAGAAGGCCTTATTGCAGGTCGAACAGATGTATCGGTCCTGGGACTGAGGAAATGCGGACTGGCTGGATGTGCTGATGTAGTGGTGGTGTTGCCAGGGGTTTGTGCCAGTGGCCGAGACGGTGGGTTGGGGCATTGGCAGCGGCATTGTGGGTTGGTAGTTCGAAGGTAGCGGTCGTTGAGCATACATGCTGGCGTTGTTGTAGGAGTGCTGCTCAGGCGAGTAGAACGAGGTCGCTGATGCGTTACCTGGAGACGACTGGTAGGGCGACTGAGCGTACATTGAGCCGCTGTAGGGAGACATCGAGTGCGATGGGAGTGAGTCCCGCTTCATAGGTGGCATTGACGACAGGGCTTGACGCTGTTGGTGGGGCTCCATGTTGTTGAGCGATGCGCCCATAAAGTAAGCTGCTGAGGCAGCAGAGTGAGTAGAAGCAGAGGAGGGCGACCGTTGACCGTCGCCAGCAGCATCAGGGTGCATTGGTGGCGTAGGGGGAAGTGTCATTCGAGTGTTGCTTGTAACTGTTGGGGCTGCAACGTAGGTTGAAGGTTGCTGTGGCCTTTGCATTGTGCCAGTGTTCTGTTGTTGTTGCGTCTGTCTCAGCTGTGGCGAAGATGACTGTCTGTGTTGTGATTGAGGGCTCCCAGCGGCTACTTCCGTTAGAACCTGCGATGAGGAAGTCGCGGCGAGGTACTTACCAGCTTCTGAAGCAGGCTTCTCACCACCGGCAAATTCGAGGAGACTCGAAATTGAAGGCAGCGACAGCTTCTGCTCCTCTGCGGGTGGCGATGGCGGTGACTGAGGCCGTTGTCGCTGGTACTGGTACTCAACCTGCTGTGGGTGTGCGGTGTAGAGAGTGGGCGCAACAGTAGTCGACACGGGATACCCACGAGGCTGCGGTTGCTGGTAGTAGGCCGACTGCGGTGGATGCTGGAACGCCTCACGCTCCCGTACGCTGCCGTGTACCATGCTGGCAAGGTGCATTGCCATGGAGAAGGTTCAAGTCACGGGGCACAGTAGAGGCTGCGTAACGTTGAGGTACTTGGGTAGTAATGTTGGGGTTGGTGGAGGGTGATTAGGTGAAGAGTGAGCAAGTGATGACGAGATGGAAAGCACAATAGAGTGACGGGTAGTGGCAGATATGGTGCGCCAGGACTCCGGGCGGCCTGCAGTGCCTATGTAAGAGTAGCGAGCGGTTGGCGAGATTCAGCACGACGCCCGTTCACACTGTAGCGTCGTCAGTGGAGAGGCCCGCGGTGACCAAACCGTTGCCAACGAGGTGGGTCAGACAGCGGTCGACCCCAGTCCTGTCAAGTCCCTGTCGAAATTGCAAGAGCGGTCGACGAGGCGGCGGACCGTTGTGACAAGCAGCCAACCTCCCAGCACGGCTAGACGAACGCTGCCAGCCCTGCAACGGCAATGCAGATGACGGGTGAATTGGGACTAGGGCAGCGATGCGCACGCCTCCGTAACAATGCCTTGGCCGAGCGATCCGCCCACACATTCCAAACCAGCCAATCTGCGCACCACCGGCGAAGAGTCGCTTTTGGGCTGCTGGCACGGAGGCAGTGGAATGCTAGTAATGGCGCTGCAGGGGTGCCCGACTGCTGTTCCAGGACAGGCCGTGATGCACCGCAGATCGACCCTCGAGGACAATCTGTTTTGTAGGTGCGCTGATATTCGGCTGCAAGCACCCTGACTTCTGGAGTCGCTGCACACGCCGGCTGGGTCTGGCAGTGCTGGTGAAGGTCGTAGTCGTGCCTTCCCAGCGGAGCGGATCAACTACCTCCGGAAAGCAGTCACGCACCCGCGCCTGCAGTCAGTCGATAGTGACACAGCCCTCGAAGCTGTGCGTCGCCGACTGCTGCTGGTAGCTTCTTCGAGCGCTACGCGAGACGCCTTGGTGCTGGCGTGGGTGAAGGCGGTAGGGGTGGTTTGGTGTGGCCCTGCACAGTCCACTCGGACAGAGATCGATCGACAGCAGGCCTGCAAGTACCTGCTGCACGCTGAGCCGTGGAAATGTCGAGGCAGACGTGAGTGTCAGACCAGTCACCAGAGTCAGACGTGAAATACCCGGTCCCAGATTCGGAGACGCTTCGCCGGAGTCGTGAGTAAGGCCCCCGGAAAACCGCCGACAGGTTGCACCCTCTCGCAGACAGTGCCCGCCAGTGCCAGCCAGTGTGAGAACGACAGCGCCGCGAAAAGGGCGTCGAGACAAGCACGGGATGGGCTGACGAAGGATTACGCAGGGGGGATGGAACGGCAGACGCTGGGGTTCAGAAAGGGACAGACATGAGACGAAAGACCATTCTGCACGCTTTAAACATCCCAGCCGCCTCTCCTCTCATATCGCCTACACGCAAGCGGGCGGGCAATTCGTACCGTCGAGGGCGAGCGACGTTCACTAGGCACGATAGCACCATATCGTCCCGCGAAGGTTCGGTGGGATGAAGGGTGCGTGATTGGGGTGCGACCAAGGCGGCGCCTGCCAAACCTGTCTAATGTCGTTCCCGCTGGCGGCCTCACCGACCAAACACTGGCGCTGGAGCTCCTACCAAGCACCTTATCTGGCCACTCACTGGTCGACAATTCGCAAAGCCCTCTGCAAGCGATTAGAGAGCTCCTGCTCTGGTGATGCACATGGCGGCAGCCGCTGGCGAAGCGAGCAAGGGATGATGTGACGAAAATATTGAGAGGCGGTCATCAGCCGTCATTGTGCGCGCTCTCGTATCGTGCTGCAGAGAGCTCCATGGCTGTGTTACAGCCGCTGCTGCGACGAGCAGTAGCACTGGGCGCCCCGCTCTTGACTCGCAATCGAACAATCCCATGCCCTTCACCGTTGAGGTGCTGCCGGGCGGAGTGGAGGCTCTTCTCCATCAAGCATCCTCACCGTACCTTTGCTCGACGGCAAGCTCCTTCGACTAGCTACTTAGGCCGCGTGGTCTGCAGCAGTTTCAGAGCGAAGGCAAGCGCGGAAAAGCAGACAGCGACGGCTGGCCGGACGATGCCCTTTTACAGCAACCATGTCCGCCCCCCGTACGCGAGGTCCTCACGACGCCGCGAGGATGGATGGCGGCGTAATCCCATGTCTTGGCCTCGTTCGTCTGTGGAGGATCTTGAAGAAGAGGCGGGTCGATCAGTACAAGCGCATGCAGCTAAACCCTGAAGCCACGTTGGCTGCTGTCACCGTCTGCTCACTGTAGCCGACCTCCCGCTGTCCAACCACAAACCTCCACAGCCTCTTTCTTTGAGCGGCTTCGAGAAGCTCGCCACGTGAGTTGCATGCCACCACAGAGATCTTTTCTCAATCTGCACCGATTTGCGCAGCATGCCGAGCCGGAACAGCCTCGGAGCCATCACCCGCGTGCGATGTCCATCAGGGGCAGACTGCGCATCTACCGAAGGCCCGTCTACGGCGGCGGCACGTACGAGCCATCACATCCCTCTGAGATGGACTCGAGGATTTACCCAAACGGCGAAGTAGCTGTCTCACAACATAGCTCTGCTTTGTGTTACTCTCCAACCACGTGTCTATACCCTTCCAGAAGACGCAGAAAATTGTGTACGGTACGACGCAACCACGTCTTTCTGTGCTGCATACACGATATCACGAACATGAGAGTGCACGGACGTATGGGAGATGAACGGCCAGGGTCTTCGTTGATGGAAAATCTCCCACCTCGGACATGGTCACTCGCGCGATTCGCGGAGTTCCTACCACCACTACCCTGGATCTTGTGCCCGATGTGGGTATCGAATTTACCCGGCTTTTGGAAGGCACTGCTTCCACGACAATTCTCAGCAAAAGCGCTACAACAGTTGTTGAGTTTCTGTCACAATCGGCTCTCTCAAGATTCGACTGCATTTTGCAAGCCGTTTCGATGGACGTCATGCACCTGTATCGACTCTCTGTTTAGCCAGAGACCTGCATGATCTTCCGGCACAACGCTAAACAGGGACATTTCGTATCTTTCTAAGCGAACAAGAACACGCAGGGGTGTCGCTGCTTTGGCCGCTGCCTGATCCGTCATCCACGGGACACAACACAGTCTTGTGTTTGTGCCATCCTAGTGATCATCTCGGTCAGTTAATGTTACGAGTCGGCATGGCAGCGGCATCCCCACTAACATTGCCACCGAGGCTGTATCTCGTCAGCATGTGTATAGGTCGGTCGCTGGGATGTGGTGTCCTCTCAGAGAGCAACCGCAAATCGACCAGACTCATACAAAACAACATCGATTGTGTGCAATAACGCATCTTGAGCGTGACTGTGAAGGATCACTTGCACTCTTCCAGTTGCCGTTCAATGTCGAAAGGTATTCAAAGACTACAAGAACTAGAGCGCGCGCCTGCACTGATACAGGCACGGGAAAGTAATCTCAAACCAAGCTTGTTCCTATGGGCTCTGGTACTCGACGTCCTAGGACCACACCGTTCTGGAAGCATGTTCACCAAAACACAACTTCGATGAACCCGGTCATCACCTCATCTTCCACCGTCATCATTGTGGTCGATGACATGGCAGTATCAGTGACACTCGAAACGAGATCTTCATCGATTATTGAGTGCACTCTAGTGGTCGGGCAAATTTCAACGCTTCAGGAACTGCCGAAAGACTCGTTTCAGTCGCATGGCGAAAATCTGAAACACATCTTCTCCATAACACACGATTTAGACAACTGACAACGAATCGACTACTCAAATGATATTTCCGACTCCAAAGCGTTGGTTAGCAGCTGTCCTTCGAGATACCAATGCTGCATGCTGGCACCGAGCTTGGTCAGAAATGAACTTGCTCCGTTGTACTGTATTGGCGCAATGCGAAGCATCGTCGTAACTAGTGCGTTGGGTGTACTTTGGGCACGCAGTGTGAGTGAGGCGGAACAAACTAGATGGAATTGTGTTCAGTCCTGCAAGCAACACCTTGTAAAGAGGCCGTTTATTCCATCAGAACTCAAAGTTCCTCAATAACCGCAGCGGCTGGGGTACCCATATCAACCATCGCGCTATCTTACCGCCTCACGCAATATTCGATTTTTTCATACGCAACGTGCTGATTTGCATTCTTCAACAAAAGGCCCCAGTTCGAATCGGCTTTTCTGCACTGCGATTCGGAAGTCGGCGACATTGAATCCTTCGACAACGGCGCCGCCATTTGGCCGGTCCAGCAAGGCTGCGACACATCAGGACCTTGTCTCTTTCCTCAAAATCTCCGCGACGTGCGCGACTTTCCTCTGAAGGCCCCTGCGTAGCCGTGCGAAGACCATGTGGCTGCTGGGATGGCTTGCAATTTACCCAGACCATACGACCGTTCGCGCATCTTACATAGCAAATAGGCATTTGCGGCAAAGGCAGCCACCAATGTATCAAGATTGACCAGAGCCACAGGCGCCCACCATCTCATCTGACTGCAAGAGGATCTTGGGCCTGGAAGGAACGAGTCGGACGAGGCGCATCCTGTTCTGAGAGCGCTTGGCCAGCATCCATCGCGAAAATGAAAGTGGGTTGTAGGATCGCCAGGCCCTGGTCCATGTTCACCGTTTTGAGGTTATCCTCCGGGACCACTCCGCCACGACAAGGTCTCGAGAACGGCTGACGTAGATCCATCGCAGGTCCTGTCTGGCATTAACACCGAGATGTGCTCGGCTGACCACCAACACATCCTGCGAGTATCGGGCCAGGTCTCAGATCAATCGAAAACACACCATGGTCGCTTTGCCTGCTTCGATCACAGCTCAAGGTCATCGAGGTTGGTCCACTGATATGGAACGATCTGCCGGCCGTACGGGTATATCTCGTTCACCACGATACCCATGTCTTAGGGACGCGCCATTCTGCCATCTCCAAGGCCGTTAGGGAACTGATGAACAATATCACTGACACTCGGAACCAGAGCGGCTCGCTGGTCTGTCCGGTTTCAGCTGCCCTCACAACCCTTAAGATCCACCCGTGTGGCAGATATCGATAGTTCACTGGCCTTTCATGGTTCTCGGACGTCGCAAAAGCACACCAAGAACGGTCTTGCAACTCAGAGGAATCCTCGGTCGATCGTGATTTTCCACCCCCTGATGTGCTATCCCTTGCAATCTTCGCTCAGGTGCATCTCGGTCGCGAAAGCTTACCGAGCCAAAAGCAAGAGCAGTTTGGCGGTCTCGGCAGGCCGTATCCAGCCATGCTTCCACTCTAGCCTTCTTGAGACGTTCGGATGTCTCCACTCTCCACCAACGTCCGCGTCGGCCTGCCTCTGCTTCCCTGTCATCGCTGAAAAGGTCAAGCGCCATCTCCACTATGTGGATGAACGCAACAACGTTCCTTCGTCGACATTGGTTAAAGGTAACTCAGGCGCTATCGACACCTGCCGAAACGCTCAGGGTCTCTCGTCTCGACAAGCAAGCTCGATCTGGATCCGGCTACTCGTGGATGCAAATCGTAATGTGTTCAGCCCGGAGTACCTACAAGATGCGTACACTTGAAACAATAACCCGACTCATTGGTCCTGTCTCAAGCACAAGCATATGGTGTCGAGAGAGCCAATGCTGCTTTCGCAATGAAAATGAAGGCGCTGAACGCGGCAACACAGGCTTCTCGCAGACGCGTCTTATCGTACGACTTCTGCAGAAGGCTCAATTCTGCCGGGACATTTCCACCACTGAATTTGACCGAGCGATCTGACGCTCCTCTTGCACCAAGGGGTACGATCGTCGCCGATCATTACTGGACCAAGATTTACCGTTGCGCAGCGCGATGGATCCTGTATCCAGTCTTTCTTGCGATTTTTCAGTCGTAGCACGTGCAGAACAGGTCAAACGCCTACGTATCTCAGTGAGGGCGTAAGTCCAGGAGGTCATCTGGATGAGACGCTGAACTAGCTCACAGCTGTCCTCCAGTCAATAGCGCGGATCATATTGGCTTCGACGATGCGAGTGACTATGCAAACTACAGCACTTCATTTGCTGGAGAGCCTGTATGGGCGTCAAAGACCCTACGAGCCGGAACTACGCGCATTGGCACCTTATGTATTACTACAAAACAAAGTACAAAAGTGCCAGCTATACAATTCACTGGCGTTTTCGATCCGTAAATATATCAATTCGGCAGTCTTCCCGCCATCATCTGCACAGTCATCACATACTTACAGCGGTAAATCTACGGAAGTGCTTCGAATTTGGGCGTGCATCGACTTTGCGCATGCCCTTGCAAGGACGCAATTGAGGAACGGAGCTTACCTCGAGTTCTCGACAGATTTGCATCCGCTAGTTGTTCTTCCGAGACTACTGCTGTGGTGAATATTGGCTGCCAAACCTCTTTAACGCCGGATGATCAGGATGAAGGGGGGCCAGGATCTGGTGGGTCTCTGGGCACCCTACTCAATATCATCACAATTGTAAGTGGGCGCAGGGCATTACCTGGGTGTCGGGTCACTCAGCCCTTTCATCTTGAAGGGGGACGCAATGCATTATCGAGCATCTAATCATTCACAAGCTATCATATATGCCTGACGTGCACATTATGCAAATGCTCCAGACAGTGGATCTGCTTCACATCCTCTGAAGTGGCCCCCAATGCGCAAAATGAGGATGTGGGGTCTTGAGAGCTGCAAATGCCGCGGATCCGTGTCAGGTACTGTTGATATCGAATATGGGCCCTCAACACATGACGACATCCATACTTGAAGTTTGACGATAGGTTAACGGTTGTCAGGGATCGTCTACATGACGATGCCCTCAGGGTACCAAAACCTCCGGCCTTGATTCTACGCATGCGGTCCTGATGACGACATCAGTTGCATGGGCACTGCCTTGGAACCTCGCTGAATCTCAGTGAGATCAAGCTGGCCTATGCAAATGAGCAGAACTTAGATCTGGGAAAGCTAATCTCCGCTGACCAGATGTTGCAGGACTCGAGAGGCATCTACGCGTACATTTAAGCTCCGTCTTAAGCCAGCATGGACTGTGTCTTTCGAAATTGAACGACTATCGACCCCACAAACACAGCATCGATTGAGCTCCCCACAAATGACGTTCTATGTGGTATACGATCAGTCGCTTGCATGCATCCTGGATCCCAACGATGCACATTCCACATGTCAAAAATTGAGACGGGTTACACCCTTGTGCTCCAATATCAAGCTGCACAGCCAACAGCACAACAGGAATATCTGCAAGCATCGGTAGATGATCGCTTTCCACGCGCACATCCCAGGCGCTGATCGCGTGTGCCTGCCTTCGGTCTCGCAAACCCAGTAACTGAAGGCTGATACTGCCTTAGCCAATGCCTGCAAATGCCTAAATGGCTCCCGGCCCGGCCACGCATCGAGCGATCGGCTCACGTAAGAAGTCGAATCGAACTATCGAATGCACTCACCCAGGCGTTCTGTGCAGCTGAGCTGCAAAGGAGCCTGTACTGTCAGATGGGATTTTGGTGTCGCCGAAGCATGGTAGATTGCTGATGCCCACTGGACGGAAGATCTGCGTAAGACGGTGCGGGTGTGAATCGGGTACGGTGTACGCTCACCGTTGTATGCAATGCGACGCATGCACGTGAGTGACACCACGTGGAGGTTACCTTCAGCTCAGGAACAACGTCGGCCTTATGCTCTGTGATCATCGAGATTTGCATGAAGGTTGTTGACTTTCTGGGACATGTGTCACACTGAGCTGCAAAGCCGGTACCGTACGCAAGCGCTTGATAGGCGCCCGCTTTATAGGCACTGCGTGACGGCAATGCATCGGCATGTGCACCTTATGAGCCCTATCGCTGATCTCTGCCAGGTGGACATTGGATGTGAGTAGTCATCAAGCTCGAGTTGAAGTACATTCAATTCTGTTGACTACATGGGTACGATGAGCTACACCCCTGGCAAAGCTGACTAAGCGGGTGTAGGCGACACGCTGCCCTTCTCGCAACAGCGGCAAGCGATTGTGAGATGCAGTGGAGCCGTCACTGATATGTGATGTCCATGTTCGGATGAACATGTAGCTGATGTCTTTGTGGCTTTCTTGCAGAGTCGGAAACCAAATCCTATACGAGTCCAATCACCTCTATTTTGCGAACCAGAAAAAACAATCGAACGTATTCCGATAAATCGAAAAGCCATCTAGAGTATACT
The DNA here is from genome assembly GCF_010093625.1 of Macroventuria anomochaeta. NCBI lineage: Eukaryota > Fungi > Ascomycota > Dothideomycetes > Pleosporales > Didymellaceae > Macroventuria > Macroventuria anomochaeta. The sequence continues at coordinate 749,522 of NW_022985370.1, forward strand.
ACTATCCTTTCGATATGATCAAACCACTGCAGTTATCTCAATCTTTATCGACACCAACCATCCCACAGCTAACCTTCCACAGTGCCCTCTTCCAACCCTCATTAAATGCCCAGGCCGCATACCCAGGCGCACCCATATCCATTGTAGGATCTCCCATCGGAGCAGGCGCCGGCTCAGCAACCGCACAATCCTCGAGATACTTCTCCATCCTCCCTCTCAGTTCTTTAGCAACCACAGCCTACACAGTTGTTGCGGCGCCTTGTTGAATGCTCTTGAAAGCTTTCTGAAACTCTGCATCAATCCGCCACATCGAGATACAGCTTCTGGCAGCGAGGCTTGGGGTCCGGTCCAGATTCCTCCATGCATGACGCTAAAACGTGAAGGTTGTTGGTGCTGTAGCGGCGTTCGATTTCGTTAGCCATGTAGATCGCCGCGAGTTTGGACTGTGCGTAGGCAGCAACAGGGTCGTATAGCTTGCTGACGAAGTTGATTTCGTCTGAGCTGGTGAAATCCAATGCGCTGCCGCGGTGGCTGACGGAGGACAGGCAGATGACGCGTGAGCCGAAGTCTGGGGTGGCGGAAGTGAGGAGCTTGGGCTTGAGGAGCTTGAATAGAAGGAAATGCGCGATGTGGTTGGTGCTGAACTGCGGTTCGAAGCCATCTGCTGTCTTGCCTTCGGGTGTCATCATGATGCCGGCGTTGGTGATGAAGATGTTAAGCTGACTGCTCTTCGACAGAAATTCTTTTGCACAGGCTCGAACACTAGCGAGAGAGTTCATGTCCAGCTCAAGGACCTCAAGTCAGCCAGGTCGAGATCGTCTTCCAAAGCTGCTCTGGCTTTTTCCGAGTTTCGAACGGCGCCGAAACATGCATACCAGTCGCTTTGAGAGCTCGGGCAGTTCCGATTCCGATGCCTTAGGAGACTCCGGTGAATAACACGACTTTGCCTTCCAGCTTGCCATCAGGTCGTTGTCTTTGACGATTTGCATAGCTGTGGGACGAGCATCGCCAGGCCCTCGAGGGCTCTGGTGTAGTTCGGCGTAAGAGGGCATGATATGAAGCAGAGTATTTATGATCGCTGACTGTTGAATCGGATGCGAGATATGAAGACTGGATTTGGTGGCTTCGTAGGTGATGATGTTGGAAGATGGTTCTGGTCGATGGAGCAGAGCCTGAAGAACTGCTCTATGCTTTCACATCCTCTCAACACCCCCAGCTCAGTGTCTCGTCAAACCGCTGCTCACCCTAACGCCATTGCAAAGTCCATTCTCATGCCATATGACGGCGCTTGGAGTGTGCGACTGGACAAAGATGTCATGATGGTGGACGAAATTTGACTGCGAATTCCCAACCACAGTTTCTGAGCTCGGCCGTATGGCAGCGACTCGAGGTGTTACACGGAGGTAGCGATTTTATTTGTAGTAGACAGAATGATAGCAGCACCTTTGTGACCCTACGGCGTACCTCCTCAAGGAGCAACTTTGGTGCTCCACTGACCCAGCAGGAGTTTCTCACTCTTTACGTTCTGTGTTAACTTATGTGTCCGAAATTATACTTCCTCATTGGGACTGGTGAGCGAAATACACTTGTCGAGGGAAACGAGGTGTCGTGATAGCTTCACGGGGTTCCAACCAAAGAATAGTGGGTACTTCATCTCCCAGAGAAGTGTCTTCTTTCACTTCTTGCGGTCATTCAGATGCCGTGCGTAGTATTTGAGCCAACCGCAGACATAAGCTGCGTTGATCCTGAGCTTCAAAGCTGGTGCGATAACCCCGCAAAGTATTTGAGCACAGTCAGATTCACTGATTAGGCTCAGTTGACGGTTGCGGACGTTCTCGATATTGCGTTCGATCACTTTAGATATCCGAAGCGGATTTTCGTGCTCTTCCTGGGACAAGATCGACCCTGCAACATAAGGCTCCCGGTCGATTTTTGGGCAGAGTCAGGTAGTTGACAAGGCGTTCCGTAGCGCTTTGTAGTCGGCATCATAGTTGAAAGCGATGATGTCGAGAAGGGAAAGGTTCAGAAGCGGTGCCTTAGAACAAGTACGAACGCTTTCAACCTGAGGCGGAATATACGGCGGTTGTGGTGAGCACATTTTGTGAATATGACGGGTGTGTGTGAGACGTGCAGGCTTTGAATGAACTGAGCAGCCCAGATCTAAGTACTGGTAGGTGGAGAGAACCGAGTTGCTGAACCGTGGTACAAACAGTATTGGATGAACCAGCTTATGTTTGACTCAAATTCCCTCTTGCCTAGACCCTACCAATAGCGGCCATATTTGGTACAGAGACAACAGAATATCGACAGCGTCCAGGGCCGCCAAAGTGAGTTCGTGGCTGCCATAGTACTATGCTCAGTCACGGCTCTTCAGGCTGTGGTTCGATATCAACTCCCACTGCATACATTCGCCTTTTTCAAGATGGACACCAAACATAATACCTTCTTACAACTTCCAGAGGAGCTCCTAATCAAGATTGCTCTTCATATCGACGGGGAAAACTGCAGTGACAGCCTCCGCAATCTAGCCCTTAGTCACAGTCATCTTCAACGCCTCGCTCACGAAGCACTCGTTCGAAACGCAATCATCCCGCGTCGCAGCATCCCAACGTTCATTGCACTTCTGTCTCAGCATCCGGATTGGATTGCTTTGATCAAACGATTCGAGCTGAGAGATTGCTCAGGCCACCGTCAAGAGTTTCAAAAACCGAATCCGGAGCTCTTGAGCATGTCCGAAAGCTTCTTGCGTTCGCTCATTGTACTCGATGGCGAAGTCACAGTGTCGCCAGAAGAGCTGTACACGCAGCTAGAAGTGTGCAAAGCATGGCATTTGCTCCTTCTCGCGGCTCTGCCGAATGCCAGAGAGTTATCCATGGGTCTACTGTCCTCACAGCATGGTATACATGGATCTTCTGTACAATTTCAACCCTTCGTACTTCATGGAGGATTCCAGATGAGGATGCTTTCGGGCGCTGCAATGGAGATGTTGCACGGCACTGGCAGACACTCCTGGATTTGCATCAAGCGCGCGGAGAACCTCAAAGTGCTGAAAATTGACGGACGACTGCTCACTCGGCTCAACGTAGATATCTGGACTTTTCCGCAAAGTATCGAAACATTGCAAGTATCTTGCGAATACTATAGTCGCCCATGGCTATGGGTAGCAGCACTACGTCGAGAGATTCAACAACGTCATTATTCACGCCTCGATAACCTGCAACGGCTGCAGTTGTTCTTTAAGGTCAAGCATATCCCGGAGCCGTATTGGGTGGCTAATGTGTGTTCCGAGGCTGAGGAAACGCTCAAGGCATGGGAGCACTCGGGTGTCTCTCTCGAGATTTCGTTCGTCTGATCGGAAAGTACTGGTGCCTCGCAATCCAACCATGGTGTATCTGACAGCGTCCTGGGTCTGTTCTTCGTATGCATCAAGAAAAGGCGCACACTGAAGCTCAGATCGAAGTTATAGCTTCCTTGGCAACTGTCGGTGTTTCTAGAAACGGCTAGAAAGCAAGGGCCCATAGCGAGGCGTATGCCAGGCAGTTTTCCCACAACAACCACGCCAGCTTTGAGAAGATGGGAATTAGAAGAAGTTTGAACATGCTACCATCTTTGGAGGATCGCCTGGGTGACCTGTAGTACTCCCAGCGACCACTCTACTGGATGCCGAATGTGTGGAGGATTTGGTAGCTGGGCATTGACTTTCCCGACAGTGCTAGGCATTTCGAGACTCGATTACTTTATGCATCTCCTCAGCTGTCTGCTGACTACTGATGTTGTGATTACTTCCACGGTATTTTTGATGATCACACCCATCAGCTCGGCAACGGCCAGCATTCCTAGCCGCAAGTACTTGTCAGGTATCGTCTGGGTGTGTATCGTGTCAGCATGACTGCCTTACCTCTGCATTGCAACGCGTTAGGTAGGCAACGGTATCCTCGATTCCCCACAGGCCTGTCGCATAGAGCATCAAAGCCGCACTTGTGCACATACCAGTCAGGGAAAGTCTCTAGTCTCTGTGGTAATTCGATCAAATGCTTGGAGATGGTGTCCAATAAGCTCTTGAGCTACAGACATGGAAGTATGAGACAGTATGACACCTTTACCTAGAACCACATGTAGCTGTCATGATGAAGATTCAGTCAAGCAGCTATTGCGTGAATATGAGGTCCGGAGTGTTCGTTATAGCAATGCGTACTCTCCAGCTCGCTGAGTACCTCCAAAGCCGATGTTCTTCAGGCCGTTCGTTTATCGGTCGATACCCTTTGTTGAATATCTCCTGAAGCCACTCCATCTCTCATTAAATGACCTGACTGCCTCACACTGCCTCTAGGATCCACGATTCCGCGTGACGCAGCTCCCTCATCGTCACCGTCCGTGCGGGGCTTGCGCCTGTCCTAGCTGCCCTAGCTCCATTTAAATAAACACGCCGCCGCCTTCCTCACTCACCTCACCTCACCACGGGGCCAGTCAGGTATCCCAACTTCTTAACAACAGCTCCTTTCGTCTATCACGTCTCGCTACGGCGTCGGCCGCCATGGCAAAGAAGCCTGCAGCTTCACAGCACTTCTGCGGTCGCTGCCCACAGACCTTCAACACTAGGCAGGCGCTCAACAAACACTTGCAGAACCACCCAGATAGTGAAGCGGCTGTTCTGAACTGTGCGGTCTGTAACTGGCCGTTCGACGACTCGCTTGACCTCGAGAAACACTCCATCACTACCGGTCATTCTCAAGCCACAATACTACCTCAAGAGTACGTTTGCAACAGGTGCTCTCAGAACTTTAGCACCCAGCGCGACTACAATTGTCACCGGGAGCTCGGAGAACCTTGTTGCGACGCTTTTCACGCCAGTGACTGGAAGAAAGGCCCTCGCCCGGGCTACATCGGTCCAGATAAGCCAAAGCTAGTTTCTAGGGAAGTCAAGGAACTAGCTTACGGCAGTGATTCGTCAGATTCACCAAGCGATATGAGCGAGGGCCGTGTTTGCTGCAAGCACTGCAGGAAAACCTTTGCATCTGAGTTCTCGCACGATTGTCACCTTCTTGGCTGCAAGCCGTTCAATTCGAAGCTGACCCCAGACTTGTCTCTGGAGATTCTTCGCGTCCGAGACCAGGACCAGTACCAGAATGTCGCTCAAGCTAAGCGTCACACGACGACGCTCGAAGTCATTGCCCCGCACATGACAAATTCGACGACTCTTGCCGATGCTTCGTGGCCTACGCCCCTCCAGACTGTCACGCTGAATACTAGTGCTCCAGTGTTCCGCCAGTCGCTTCCATTTCCAACAGCACCAAGGGATGCATCTTCAGCAAGAAGCTCGGGGATGTTTGTGTCCGCTCAGGCTCCAGCTCCTCTGAAAACGTCCATCACATCGTCTGCTGATACTGGCACTTTCGTCTGCAACATCAACGGATGTCAGCGAAGATACAACTCTGAGCCAGGCCTCAGGATGCACCAGACAGACGCGCACGGTGTCGGAGGTCAAGGTCTCGATCTGCATGGTAGAGACTCGTGGATGCTCGGGCAGCGCGAACGTGAGAGACTTCGAGCAGAAGGCCTTCTCAAGACCCCTACAGGCCCTTCTCGTGGTGGCAAGAGCAGCCGGGGTGGTAGTCGAGGTGGCCGCGCTGCACCGGCCCCAGTGGCGACTCGTGCGCCTCTTCCATCTGCTCCTGCCCAACGCACACCAGAGACCCACGGTCCCTATCATCAAGTGTTACATTACGCCGGCGCCAATGCACCTCCCCCTCTCCCTACAAGCCAGAACATCGGAGGCGCCTTAGAAATGGAGCAGGCCAAGTCCATATGTGGCAAAACGTTGCGTTTACTGCTCCAGACTGACATCTTCATCCATCACGATGGCAAGATGAGTGTTGGCGGCATCGACTGGACACGTATTGGGGTAGAGCGACAGTCTGCCGTTGTTGGCATGTTCGACGACATGTGCCATTTGCCTCGCAAGCTTCAGTCTCTCGAGTATGTGCCGGCTCCAAAGACGTTCATGGCTGAGTACACCGCGCAGTATCCTGTGACAGAGTTCGAAAGCGCGCCGGCCCGAAATCCCGCAAAGCCCGGTCTGGGTATCATCGCCATGGCTTGCAGCAAGATCACTCTCAGCAATAGGTGTCAGGAAGTTGTCAAGATTGCCGCCGTTGATGTCCTCACTTGCCGTGTGCTGATGAGCCACCTAGTGTGCACAGATCCAAACGCACAAGTCGCCAACTGGCACTCCTCTGTCACAGGCCTGACTAGTCTCAGGGACATGGAAGACGCTCGCCAGGCCGGCTACAGGGTCCTCAAGAGTTGGGCTGCGGCTCGCTCAGCTCTCTTCAAGTTCATCGACAGGGACACGATCATCATCGGCCACAACCTACGCTCTGAGCTGGACGCACTACGCATCATCCATGGTCGCGCCGTTGACATTGCCAAGGTTGTCGAGAAGGCCGCTCAAGGTCCGTTATCAAAGGCACAAGTCAGTCTTGATAGCTGGTGCCGGGACGTTGCGAACGTTGCGAGATTGAAGACGGACCCAGTGTTCGGACGTGATTGTGTCATGAGCGCCTTCGCAGCGCGTGAAATTGGACTGTGGGCCATCAAGAACCGGGAAAAGTTCGAGAATGTGGCTAAGCAGAAGACACAGGAGTACCAGATGGTGCTCAAGGCTTGAAAGTAGGATTGTGAAACGTTGGAAACAGGCAATCAGGAAGGAAGCAACCCAGAATTACGTGTAACGACGTCCAAGAGGCGAAAAGATAGTACAAGCTCAGTCCAAGTAATGCAAACGAAACCCAGAATGACCTACATATGACAATCGTAATGGTAATGGCGCGTCGACGACGTCCGCAGGTATACTTACTGACGACTGATCCTCAACCACGTGAAGCTTATTGAAGATCCCCAGGCTGCTTTGCGGTTTCCAGGTCGCTGCTCAAGGATACTGTTTCGTTGCCTCCTCCTTCTCCTCTTCCTCCTTCTCGATAGCATCAACGACGAACGCACCACCCAGCAGAATCGCCGGCTCATCAATACTATGATGCTCATAACTCAAGGTCCCCACACCACCAGCCTCCAAAATCAAACTCGGATTATCTTCCAACTTCTTCCCGATCCACCTTGCCGCAAATGCTCTCAGAATATGCCCATGCGCAACAATAAGCACGTCATTCGGCTTCCCATCCTTCCCAAACCTGCCCTTATGATACTTCTCCCGCAGCTCATGAATCAGCTCGTCCAACCTCTTCGTGACATCCTCGGGGCTCTCACCGCCCTCACACCCATCGCGCCAGATATCCCAGTCCTCGTTCAGCCCGCGCTGCTTACGCAGCGAACGCACTTCAGACGATTTGATGCCTTCATAGTCGCCGTAGTCCCACTCGCGCACGCTTTCGGTGATTTCAATCGAGGCGTTGGTGCGCACGTCGAGCGTGCTGGTAGGTTCCTTGCCAGACTGGGCAGGGTGGCCGTGCCACGGGTACCGGTCGCGGCAGCCGAGGTCGAGTAGTTCGAGGGTGCGTTGGGCGCGCGTGCGGGGAGACACGTAGCTGCTGCATGTTAGGGACAGTGCTCACGGTGTATATACTAGAGCGTGTTGAGTGATTGAGAGCTTACATATGCGCCAGATTGCTCGGGACGATGAGGCGGTCGTCGCCTACGAGCGCTTTACCGGTCGCGCGTACTCGCTTCTCGCCATTTTCTGTGAGGGGGATGTCCGATGTGCCTGTATGTCGTCCATTAAGCGACCATTCTGTCTCGCCATGACGAATGATGAAAACACGTGGGTCGGGCATGGTGGGGTGGAACTTGAACTAGAGGGGTCAATTGGTGTGACAAAGCGAATGATATGCGATCGTAAGGCTTTAGAGCAATGAAGTTTAAGGGTTCCAAAGTATATCAACATTAGTCTACATCTTGCTTCATGGAGAGCGCACTGCCGGAGGTCCCGCTAAAGTCCCGTATGTATGACGTTATTCTGCATGGGGATTTGATAAACGACGCGCAGCGGGGCAGATCAAAGCTACCACGCGTAGTAAGCTTTGGTCAGCTTCTTAAGATAGTATGGCCGAGGGCCACGCAAGATCACGAACGAAGCAATGCAAGTCGGTTTATTTGGGATTAATGCGTGTCAATTTGCTTTTCATTCTGGCCGAGGAGCTCCCCAAGCTAGAGTACAAGATCATAACAAGCCAAACCCACCTGCGCCGTGCTCACGTTTTCCGTTGCAAAGCGAGACGAGTCTTTCTTCCGAAAGACATTGTCCCATGTGTGTGACGTTTCGCGCAGGCATTCATACACAGTACCCATAGGACAAGCTTAGTTGTCCATGTAGGTGCTGGCATCGACACCCTTCTCAGGGAATTCGGGAAGGGAGACCTCGAAGCGCTCCTCGATCGACTTCAGAACAGCCTCATCTTCAGGGCTGCTGATGAAGGAGATACTGAGACCCTTGGTTCCGAAACGACCGGCACGACCGACACGGTGGAGGTAAGAATCGGCCTTATCGGGCATGTCGTAGTTAATAGCGACGTTGATACGCTCAACATCGATACCACGACCGAAGATGTCAGTGGACACGCAGATACGGGTCTGGAAGTCCTTGAACTCCTTGTAGCGTTTGATACTGTGTAACATTAGCATAAGAACCTTATACTTTGGTGTCTAGGCACATACCGCTCCTCCTGGCCAATACCAGAGTGAACTGCAGTACTGGGAAAGTTGCACTCGCGCAGAAGCTTGTCGAGCTCTGTGCATCGCAGTGTCGAGCGAACGAAGATGATAACCTGGTTGAACTCCAGCTCGTCAAGAAGGTCGTTGAGCTTTCTGTTCTTCTCACGCTCATCAAGCTTCATGTAGTATTGCTGCAGACCGTGGAGTGTCAACTTCTTCTCGTCATCGACGTAGATCTCGAGAGGGTTCTGCATGAATTTCTTGCAGGTCTCGCGGATCTCCTTCGCCAAGGTGGCTGAAAACATCATCACCTGCTTGTGGGCGGGTGTCGCGCGGAAGATGGACTGCACATCGTTGCGCATATCTGTATATATGTCAGGCAAGGTCGGTTATCGATTTGTTCATGTACTAACCAGGCTGGTCCAGCATCTTGTCGCACTCGTCAAGGACGAAGTGCTTCAGGTTGGAGAGGCGGAGATGCCTATCGCGGACGAGAGCGTTGATACGACCGGGTGTACCAACAATGATATGAGGGTGAGTCTCCTTGTTGCTGAGAAGCTCGATGTCCTTCTGAACGGGTGTTCCACCGTAGAAGACACCGACCTTAACATCGGGCAGGAACTTGGCGAAACGGTTGTACTCGTTCCTGATCTGGTAGGCCAGCTCACGAGTGTGGCACATGACCAGGATCGTGGCGACACCAGGCTCGGGCTTCTCGTCCATCTGCTGCAGGGTAGCAAGGACGAAGACGGCTGTCTTTCCGAGACCGGACTTGGCCTGGCAGAGAACATCGTTACCGAGGATGGCCTGAGGAATGGTAACTTGCTGGACTGTAGAGCACGAAGGCATGTCAGAACGGGTCTTAAAGCGGTCGCAACGAAGTGTGTAAAGGGAAGCGTCCGTCCATCAAGCGCAGTCGAAGTCCTCAACACGAGATAGCCTAGCCCTACGGAGGCCACGCAATCCAGACACCATCTCTTTCGAGCCCTCCTGGGGCACATGTCTGCCAAAACCAGTGCTCTCGTTCCAAAACGATATACTGGCAAAAAGCCTGCAGGCTTCTTTGTGTACAGGACCGATCTAATCGCGCCCAGATACAGCAGTCGGCTGGTAGCTCGTGTACAGTGGAAGGAGACTGGGTCCCTCACTACTTCGCTCGTGTGTAGACAAAACCATGGCCGCAGAAATGATACCGCTCGTTGCGCAAGTGGACGGACGCTTTCAGGTGGAAGAAGGCTGAGGGGAATTATTAGACTAACCCTCGGAAGGATGTTCGAAGCCACAGTCCGTGATTGCTCGCACGAGCTCGTCCTTGAGAAGGAAGTCGCGGAAACCGGTGGAGTGAATGCCGACATAGCTGCCCTTCTTGTCGCCAGCTGCGTCGCCAGCTGCGAGTCCACCCTTAGCTGCGGCTGCGGTGCCGTTGGCGGGCGCCTCCGTTGGCTGGATCTCCTCGTCGGAGTAGTCGATGAGGTCCTCCTCGTGAGACATGATGATTAGATATTGGTAGTAGTGGTAAGGTGAGGTTGGGGTCTGTGGTTGCGCGTGTCGCAAACAAGGCTGCCAAACAATGAAGTGGCAGCTGTGCGGTAGAGAAAGCCTCGAATGGTAGCAGTTGTAAAAAGAAAAGGATCAGCGGGCGGTTTGCTGATGCACGGCGTGACGCGACGGTGAGGATGGGGGGTGCTGTCGCAGGTGGTGGATGGGAAAGAGCGAGACGCAGCGGTTGGACCAAAAGCTTGGCGTGTCAAGCGCGCTAGTTGAGTAAGGAAGGAGCGTCCGTGCACAGGATTGAATCACAAAGCCGTCGCGAAGGTAACACTCACCACAACACTCGGCTTCATTTAAGGTTTCGAAGTAAAAGGAGTTCCGCTTTCGGCTTACTTCAAGGGACTGTAGTACATTTCATTCACACGAAAGCGCCTCCAGAGGTCCACGTCATTGTCCCACGGATATTGCAGTACTCGACACTACCGCCTTTTTGGCTGCACCTTTCGAAGTCACCCAACATGGCAAAAGACAAACCTCCAAAGCCCAAAGGCGTCCCAAACAAGCATTTGCACGCGCGGACTACCTTCCTTTATCAGGCTGCTACCTACTTGACTTTACATTCTTCGATCAACAAAAACGAATGTAGACCAAACGATGCAATACCATCAGAAACACATTCTATTCAACAGCCGTCACCTCTTGCCCTCCAGCTTGGTTCCGATCTCCATACTGTGTCTCGAAAGGCACAGCTTAGACTTTCCATTGATCTGAAGCGCTCTGTGTGCAAGAGCTGCAATGCAATACTGGTACCTGGGCATACGGCAACACAGATAACTGAGAATGTGAGCAAAGGCGGTAAAAAGCCGTGGGCAGATGTCTTGGTTGTTAGTTGCAATCGTTGTGGGAGCAAGAGAAGGATGCCCGTTGGCGCAAAGAGACAGCCGAAAAAGCGAGACCGATTCGCCGCCCCAGAAACCGCGACAACGAGCGATATGGAGGGTGTTGAAGCGACAACTCCTGTAGTGCACACAGCCACAGAGCAGAGTCCTAGCTCAGGCTGAAATTCCTTCGACTATTTCAACACCTGGCTCATTCTCGTCAGTGGTCCTAATATCGCGAACTGGCACAGAACCCAACGGTTCAAACCAGGATGAGCCACATGTCGCCTCCCAGATGTTGATCTACTTCCAGTCATACAGGAGGCTTTGACCGGAAGCGTTCTGATACCTTGCAGCTTCAAAGCTACAGCCAGGACTGATCGTCGCCTTACATCATGCTCAGGTATAGAGCATGAGCCTCCAGTCAGCGCGGAGATTTTCTCTCGTGAAACTGGAAAAGCCCGGAATAAGCAGTCGCTCTCGAACCCGCTATACGTTGAACGTGGATTTGACTTTCTCCAAGGCGTTCTATGAGACCATGGGAATTCTAGCATTGTTTGTCCCAAGTTGGACTTCGAGAAGCAAGACGTATTGCGCTGAGGAAATTATCCGTGCATCGTTCCATGAGAACTACATCTCGGTTTCAGGATAGGGCGGTTGAAAATTGGATCAGTGTGCGCAAGCATCAAATCTGGTCCCCATCAGCAAAGCTTGAAGGTTCCCAGTTCATACAATGCGACTGTCCGATGTTCCTGCTATTTATTGTGGCTTTCAGCCTACTTATTAACAAGGATTGCTTGAATCCCTTTCAACTATGAGAGCCATGCTTGTGTCCGGTCTTCTATATGACATGTTGAAAGCTAGTGTAGATTGAGTGGACTCAAACGAGGTGGGTCAGCTGTGCCTGAGTGAAAGAGCAAGATGTGCAGTGGACCACGTTGTAGTGTGGGGTTTCAATCGACCCTTGCAGGGATGATGCGCTAGGTGACGGCCCCGAACAGGGGTTCGCTCGATACAACCCGCGCCGAAGTGTTCCACATTGCCATCGACGTAGCCTGCAACGCCTTGGACTGCCTGCTGCACTGCCGACATCGCCATTGCGACTCAGCAGCATGTCTGAGGATGCAGCCGTGGAGTCTGCGTCGGGCTTGCCCTCAGACACATTACCAGAGCTGGTAGGCTGAGGTATTCCCCGAGCTTCGAGAGCTCATTGCTAAGCACATGCGGAATGCAGATCCAAGATATCCTCGAGGACACACTGTCGAACATCGTCCTCCAGACGGCGCTATCATGCCACCGCTCTGAGAAGCTTCTTCGTATGCAGTCCGCTGCAACGCAAGCCGAGTCTATCGCCCTCGCAACCCTCGAGCCAGCCTCGCAGAAAGCCGGTGCGACCAGCCAGCCCGCAATTCCAGTCGCCGAAACGTCCGCTGCGAAGTACGAGAACGGCCGTGTCCTTCTCAAAGGCAATCCCCTCAAGACGACACCGGAGATTACATGTCCGCACTGCAAGCTGCCACGTTTGATGCACCCAATCATGGGCAAGGGTATGCAGAACCCAGATCTTACGAAGGAGTACTGCATGTTGTATCCTTGGGTTCAGCGATCAGGCCACGATGTCTACGGCAACCCGTTCCCCACCGACATGGCTAAGTCCAAGAAAGAGCGGGAGCTCATCAAACAGCAGCAAAAGAACGCCGACAAGGAGAGTGTCGGCACACCAGGCTCACAAGATACGGAGATGGCCGGCGACACCAAAGAGATCAAGCTCAACACTGGCGGCAAGCCCGCCTCATACATCCCGTGGCACACCTGCCCGAACTGCAAGCGTTCGTTGCTCATTACGCGCTTCGCACAACACTTGGAGAAATGCCTCGGCATTTCAGGGCGTCAATCAAGTCGGAATGCCATGGCCAAACTGGCAGGTCAGAACGGCACAGGTTCAGGTCTCGGCAATACACCGCTCGGCAGCCGCATGGGCACGCCCAACCCAGGCTCACAAGGCGACTCTTTAGGTCTCAAAGCTAAGGGCAAGGGCATCAGTCCTGTGAAGAGACTTGTGCAGGGCGATGACGACGCAGACGAGCTGGGAGACGACACACCCGAGCGCAAGAAGAAAAAGAAGAGTTCGTACATAAAGAAAGCGGACCGCGAAAAGGGTGGGAGTTCTGGGAGTTTAAAGGTCAAAATCAAGACAGGTAGACCTGAGACTGAACGCAAAGCTAGCGAAACAAGCGAACGAAGTGAGGGCAAACGGGAGAGGGAAGGCGACGAGGGTGAAGAGCCGCGGAAGAAGAAGATCAAGCTCAGTTTGGGAGGAAAAGAGAGGGCGAGTGCCAGTGTGGAACCTGGGGACTGAAAGGCTTCCGGGTGCAGGGTGTACAATACTTGGATGGAGGGCATCAACAGGCGTATTGACATTTCAAGGGTGGGGATACCATAACGGACAGGCGGTCGACAACGACCAGGGGCGTTTCAATCTATTCTGTTTCTTCAAAGGTCAACAAGCACCTTCCAAAGTGCAATGCAAAGGAATGAGAGGATGTATCAAGACTATCGAGAACTCAATTGATGGTGCACATCGAGCTGGAGACCAGTTGCATTCATGTTTCGACCTCGTGAAGGGTTTTCCACATCGAAACTCTGTGATGCTGTCACATCATCGAATACTGTTTGCATCGAGAGTATAAGTAGAGAAGGCACTGCGCAAGGTTTATCGACAGTGTAAAAAGAACATTGGCACGCGATCAGAAGCGATCGCGAGCTCAAAAAGATGATTCGACCCAGACTTGAACTGGAGACCTTCAGTGATCCAACGGAATGTTAGACTGACGTGATAACCAACTACACCATCGAACCTTTTCTTATTTTTATAACTCTCTATATGACAATACTATATATGTACCATTTCTATTTTGCCCTGTGTACTAAGTAATGTTCGCTTCTGCCCCTCAATTTCGATTCCACCGCAGTCGGAACCCTGGATCTATGAATCTCCAAGTCACACCCACAACAACCAGAAAGGTTCGATGCTGCGCTTGGTTAACACGTCAGTCTAGCATTCTGTTGGATCACTGAAGGTCTCCAGTCTAGGCGTGCCCTGCGGGCGGCCGCAGGCTTCGCCTGCAAGCCACAGATCAATCATGAACTTCGAATGCTTCACCTCTTTTCTGCTTTCTGTCTTCATCGAACCTCACTCTGTCATTCTATACGTCAAGGCTTTGCGCGACGATGTACTTGTATGCCAGTAGACGGTACCTATGGTAGCTGAGGTCAAGGGCTGCTGCCTTGTCTTCCCTAGCAGATGCATTGCCACGCTCTATCGCTTGAGAACTCGACATATGCCAACGCTATCATCTGAATGCAATGCCGGGCTTAGCTTTTCTACCGAATGAACTACTTCACGATGTCTTCGCGTAAATCTACGACCCCAGCTATGGCAACACCTCAGACAGCTATCGTGCCTTCACTGGACTAGCAAGATCATGCCGGGCACTCGATTCCATCTCTACACAGTACTTATACGCTCGCTATGAAGGTCCACTCGAGCAGCCTGTTGCTGGCTTTCTCCGTCGCTTGGCCCACAACGATGACCTCTGCCACGGTCTGAAGCACATCAACATCCTAGAAAGCACAGGAAACGTCCGACAAGGGCGAGTCAGTAGAGAACTCGTAGCCAGCATAGCTCAACTTCCAGAACCATACCACTCAGCATGGGTGGACGAGGCTCGCAGCAACCTCGCTCTACGCAATGAGATCGAGCTTGCAATCCTGCTCTTCCGTGCTACGAATCAAGAAAGCATAACCATGGAGAAAGGTACCGAACGAGCAGAACGACCTTTCGAAGACCTAACTAAACCACCGCTCTGGCTCCGGACTCACGTGCATGCAGGTCCCCCATCGCGGTACCGCTCATATGCCCTACCACAACCTCCGCAGCCTAACCCTGGACCTGCAATACTGCAACCCCCCGTCCCTTACCCACATCTTCGCTCTCCCAGCGCTTCAGAGCTTCCACCTTCGGAACCTCCTCGATCACGCCTTCCTTGACTAGATCCGACAAGGCGGCGGCTTCGAAGATCTGAACACACACCCCATCCCTGCCCCTTGGCTCGTAGCTTCCACTCCACACTTCTCCATCACCTCGCTCGTGCAGGAGAACAAGGCTGCGTTTGCCTTAAACAATGAATAAGACGGAGACATCCGAAATCCGATTAGATTGAAGATTCGTTGGTGGCAGGTAGCGAGAAATTCGGCAGGATGCTCATGGTAGGCCTTGATGGTAGTTGTTACCTAGTTACCTAGTTGTGCGCCGCCTTGCATGACCTCCGGTCAGGCTATGGTAGGGGCCTGACGTAGCCGAGTAGCACTCAAGAACGCTGTCAGTGGCCCTCGCATCCGTGAATGCGTACTCGGCATGCAGCTAGTAGATGGCGACCCGGTGAATTCTGCCTTTCGTGCTGCCCAAAACGCTGGCTTGAGGCTTTCAAGCATTTCAGTAATACCAAAAGCTTGGGACTATTACGGTGCATCTCACAACCTTCTCTAAAGCCTAAAATAAATCTGTGTCTTTGATGTTGCTTTGCAAGTCAGGTCGAAAGTGCAACCTGGAGGTAGTCAGACTTCTGGCACCACGGAGGGTACGAGGAGCCCAGTTTCTCTCCACCAAAACCCCACCTCTTCCATATAGGGGCAGTCTCGTTTTGAAGCGGGAGCTGAGGGACCAAACGCTTCGGACTGATGTAACTTCGTATGCTGTGAGTGGAAGGTTCGGATTGAGATGGCGACGCGGTTCGACGTATGCGGATGGACGAGACTGGGAGAGGAGAAACGTTGAGGTTCTGCAATTATTGTTATGACCTTCAGATTGTGCCGATTGTTAGCGCATTCACAATACTAGTCAAGTCATTGGGCTCGGGTAGGGGGTTTTAAGTAAGGCTGTCTTACCATTTTGTGCAGGACCCAAGAATAAAGAAGAAGCAGCCAGACACATGGCTCAGTTACAAAAAGCCCTCCCTTTTCTGGTAAGAGTATGTCTCGAGGCTGCATGGAAGCCACGAGGAACAGAACATGCATATGTCTGCACGTGAGAAGGCACAGTGCCACTACGGCGACTCACCACAGAAGTATACACACATCCCAAGGAGGGTATGACATTGACGAATGTTTTGATCATGTCTATGTCGTACACTACGCTAATATGCTAACCTCATTACGTCCAGGCCGTAACTCATGTCTATACCGTCATCTACTGGGTGGACTTGCTGAACTGCAACAGCCTCTTGATACCAACCTACACCAATGTTAGTGATCATTCAATACCTTCTACACAAAATAACAACTTACGATCCAGTCGCTGCCCTCATCTGTCTTGTTTGTCATGATGTCCGAGAATATCACGCCAGCCTGATCATATTGCCGAGCCTGAATGTTGCTTGCCAACTCGTTCAGCTGCTGGACGGTATCCGGCTTGACATCATTGTTGTTGAGGTGATCGAACAGGATGTTGAGACGCTTCTCGGTATCAATCACGTGTGCCTTGAATTTCTCAGGGGCTTTCGCCTTGACGCGCTGCATGTCCGCATTCAAAATGTCGTAGATCGGTTGAGAGCCTGCGGGGATGTGCGATCGATCGCCACGAGCTGTTTGGGGTTAGCAAAAGAACAATGATGTGTCATCGATTGCGACCTACGGTGCTTAGCTGCAGCGGGTGCAGCGGGTGCAGCGGCCGGTGGTGGCGCAGGACTGGAGCGAGAGTCAGGTCTTGGTGGTCCACCCTGGGGTAGTCCTCCAGATGGGGGAGCGGCACGAGGGGGTCCTTGAGGCGGACCTCTTGGTGGCGGCGGTGCTACTACTGCTGCTGGTGCTTGTTGAGCTGGCGAGGGAGCGTAAGGCGACGCTGCGGGTGTGAACTGGGTAGGTGGTGGTGCAATGTTTCGGGGCAGTGGCATGCCTCCGTATGCTGGGGCAGGGGAAGGCTGCGAACCCGGCGCCGGAGCATAGCGGTTCGATGCCGGTGCTGCCGAAGTTGGTGGAGCATACGGTGAAGCTCCACGCTGTACTGGAGGTTGCTGGGGAGGAGCAAAGCCAGTCGGTTGCACTGGGGCATAGGGGTTAGGCGCAGATGGGGAAGCACTCGACTGAGGCGGCGACATCACTCGCGGAGGTCCCTGAGGCGGCCCCTTAGGTGGAGGCGGAGGTGTTGGCCGTCCCTGCGGTGGACCTTGAGGTGTCGCGCCATATGCTGACTGCTGGTTAGGGAAAGGTGAGCCTACCGTGTTGAGAGGAGTTCCACGACGCGATGCTGGCTTGGGCGGACCGAAATCAGGGGTATCATTCCATGCAGGGATGTGACCACGGCTGACTGCAGGAACAGTGGACGTGGCGGGCATCCCGCCGAAGCCGCTGCGTGGAGGAGGTGGCAGCGAGGTTTGCTGAGTCTGACCATAGCCACCATATCCAGCTCCAGTCTGGGGAACGGAAGGCTGCGGTTGGCCAAAAGCATTAGGCGTAGGTAGGTATGGGTTGTTTCGAGCTGGTGCCTGCGACTGTGCTTGAGCTTGAGCCTGGTGTCCAAGTGGATTGATGGGTGCGTAAGGTGAGGCTGCTGGTGCAGGTGTTGATAGCGGATTCGATGGCGCATACGGATTCTGTTGGGCTGGTGTTGGAGTAGGAACAACGCGTGTAAGGCGATTACCAGTGGCGGGCTGCGATTGCCGTTGAGCAGACGCCTGTGGTGCAGCCTTCTGGGTTGCGCGCTTGACTCGGTCCTTCGCAACCTCGGCGGCAGGGTACTTCGCGGGAAGCAGATCCAGGTACTTCTCTGCGATAGCGAGCTGTCCGTGCGAAGACGCGATGTCAGCGTACTCGACATACTTCGCGTATAGAGGCTCAAGCTTCCAATCGGCGTCCTTCTGCTGCTCAGCGTCCCTGAAGTTGGTCACCTTACGGAACACTGTGACCTTCTCAATGAAATCTTGCAGCGACCTGGCATGGATTGAGAAGCTGTTGTCCTCCTCGGACTTCTCTAGACCAGCAGCTTCGTTCTCCTTGAGCTCTTGCGTCCAGTTGACAACAACCTTCTCGAGCTTGGAGCCAGCCAAGTAACAGAAGGATGCATCCTTGCGGTTAGATCCAGCTTCCTCTGAGATAGCCTCCTCCAGACGGTCACCCAGCGCCTCACAGAGATCGGGGAACTCTGACTGGTCCGCGAAAGTAGCAAGGGTAACCATGACTTCTTTCCAGTCCTTGAGATCGGCGTTGTATACAAGATCCCAGAGATTCTTGCCAACCACTGAAGCAAGCAGCCTGAGGTAGTTCGGTGCGTCGGACTGCCTCTTGAAGTACGCAGCTTGAGCCTTTGCGACACACTTCTCTCCGCCGCAAATAGCGACCATGAAAGCATCTGACAGACGGTTCTCCTTCAGACAAACATCAAGAGCGACGTCAAAGTTGCCGAGCATGAGAGCACGAGTGATCTTCTTGTCAGCGTCAGACTCCTCGCCCGTGTAGACTTGGAAGGGGTTGTTCGTCTTTGCACCCTTCGAAGCAGCAAGGTCGGATAGAAAGTTGCCCTCGTCCGTACCAGACTGGTCGAAAAAGGAGGCACCGTCATCAGCGCCGTTCGATTCGAGCTCTTTCTTCTCCTCTGCTGGCTCCTCCTCCTGTGTATCGGCAAATCCGAGGTATTCGACAAGTTTGCTTCGGGGGTTCTCTGACATCAAAGTCTCGATGACCGTCCAGTCGGCCTTCTCCTCCTCGGTAGCTGCCTCAGCAATCTTGTTCTCGCAGATGGCCGTGAGGTCACCCTGCTCCAACGCCTTGTCGAATTCCTGGCTGGCGTCACCAATCTGCGAATCTACAGCAAATGTAGAGATGGTGATCTTTGACTTGGAGTCATGAACACCAAATCGTACCAGCTTTCCACCGAAACCGAAAGCCACACCGGCCCTCCTCTTCAGCCACTTAGGGGGCGTCTTGAGTGAGAAAGATGCGCCCTGGGGCTCGACGTGTGTCTGCGAAAAGAAATCCTCGCCCTCTGGCGCCTGAGCAGCTGCCTTGCTCTGCTCTGTTGCAGCTCCAGTGTTCTGCAGGGTCTGAATCGCAATCTTGCCGTCGAACGATGCAGTAGCGAGTAGGTTCGGGTTTGATGGGTTGAATCGTGTCTGGAACGTCCAGTTTGTTACGACTGGGAACTCGCCCAACTGTTCGCCGCTGTGCGGGTTCCATGCGATTGTTCGGTTGTCCTTGCCGCAGGACAGCAGGATATCGCTATCCTGTGTACACCACGACAGGGACAGTACACCCTGGTCGTGCGCTTGGAGAGTCTTCTCGGGCGCGTTCGTATTGCGGAGGTCCCAGACCAGAACGAGAGGATTCTGGTCGGTAGGAATTGCTGTGACGAGCCTTGTGGGGACTTCGGGGTCCCATGACACAGCACTGACTGTTTTCCTGCCAAAGTGGTTCAATGTGAGCGTCTCCTTCTTCGCTCTGACATCCCAAACAGTAACAAAGCCTCCACTGCTTCCAGTCGCCAAAATGTGCGCAACCTTCTTGTTCCAGTCCAATGTGGTGTATTCATCAGGGTTCGCTCCAGCCTTGCCTAAACGGAAGGTCTTCGATTGATCGTCGAGATCGTGGATGTAAAGCTCGCCCTTCGCGCCTGCAGAGGCAAGAATGTTCGATCGGTAAGGGTTGAACTGGAGGGCTTGAATGGGTCCGGTGTGCTTGTCAATCTGCTCAATCTGAGCGTCTCTGTAGGTTGTCAGCACTGAATGTACCTATCAAATAGCAGGTCCCTCTCACCCTGCACCTGTCCGCAGCTTCTCTGCATCCCAAAGGACCAATGCGCCGCTGTCGAGGGCCCCCGCTATTATTCCCCTGGGGTACTGCTCGCTGGGTTGGCTCCAGGCAATGTCGTTGAATCTACAATGCACTCAGCTCCATGTTGGCATTTGCGAATAATCCTCAAGAAATACCTCGACTCCACATTTACTGTTGCAATAGGCTCAAGCTCTACTCCATGCTCGGAATCATCCAACCTGAGCTCCCAGAGCTCCAATTGTGTGTCGCCAGAGAAATCAGCATCGACAGCTCCAGACTTGGTTCCAGTAGCTATCAACGGCTGGGCTGGTCCCGGCGACCAAGCAAATGTTGCCGTCCGGGGTATTTCTCGTAGGCGGACCATGGTGGGCTGTGGTCGCACCGAAGCGGTCGAATAGTGAGCTGGGAAAGGAAAACCAAATCAATCGGAAACGGAGACTTTATGAGACGCTATGCTAAGAGGTACACGTGGAAGAAACGTCTCGAATTGTGTTGCAAGCGAAGTTGTTAGCAAGGCAACGGCATACTTGACCTCGAGCATCCACCACCTGTCCCTTCCATCATCAAGCGGGCTAGAAGCACGGGCCACTCGGCCCTTGCTTGATCCACGTGATATCGATTTTCTTACCAACGAGCACATTTGAGGTATACAGCTTTGCGCGCGAAACCATAATCCAACTTCAGCCGAGATGTCGAGCTTATCAGACGCGTCACGCCTGAAGGCAACGGTGTTTGTTGGCGGCCTCGACCAAGCAGTTACCCAGCAAACCCTTTTCCAGGCCTTCCTGCCATTTGGAGACATTGTCGAAGTCAACCTGCCGAAACCAGATCTGCCAAATTCGAACGAAACACATCGAGGCTTCGGCTATGTTGAGTTTGAGGCCGCTTCAGACGCCGCAGATGCAATCGACAACATGGACCGAAGCGAACTGTTCGGGCAGGTGATCAAAGTTGCAGCTGCCAAGCCGCAGAAAGATCACGCTGAAGGTCTGGGCAGCAAGACAGCTGTTTGGGAGCAGGTAAGGCCATCTACGTGTCGATAGCCCGATTACTTCCTTACTAACGACGTCAAGGAGGGCTGGCTGGCCAAGCATGCTGTGAGCGAGGAAGACCGTCAAGCCACTGAGCAACAGCAGGAGGAAGCCAACGGTCCAATGGATCCCATGCAAGGTCTGGAGGGGCTTGACGAGGCGGGCCCTAAGGCTGCTTGAGCGTGTGAAAATATTATTATGTTTCAGTCAGTCATGGCAGGCAAGGCGTTCGGGCGTACATCAAAGATGGGTTAAATGCACTGTGTCACTGCACCGAGCTGTATTCTTTTTGGCTGTTCTAAGTAGGGGTTTAAGATACCCATTTCGCTGCGAATCAAATGTCGTGTTGTGCCGAAGGCATGAATATGTGGTCTGCCAACCTCTTCGAAATCAAAGACAACATCGTGCCAGCCTCAATGGCCCCAGTGAAGAAGAACGATCGTACAGCACAAAGGAAACTCCGTGTTAGATTTCAGTTTTCGGTAACGGTCTACATGCCCAGTTGGTGTATACACAGAGCGCTTTCGCCCAGAAGTGTCCAATTTCGGTATCCCAGGAGTCTACTGCTCCTTACCCTGCCTCTTGAGGCGGAGAGTCTTGTCGACCCAGAGTTTCCTGCCGAGGGAGAAGAAGGCCATGACGACGGCAACGCTGTGAGAGATATCAGACCACTGAACTCCACACCCCGCATATCGCGAAAGAGGACTTACCCGAGGACAACGACTGCAAAGCAAGTTAGCAAACACTCAATTGCATTTTGGATAGTGGTTATGACGTACTCAATGGCCAAATCTCAGTGGGGACGTTCTTGAGCTGGCGCAGGCGCTGCGAGGCAGTGTGGGCTGTTGCATCGTCAATTCGGATCCTGCTGCGTGGTAGTTCAGCCAGTTGGCTTACCGCCCTGCTCCTGCTTCTATTGATACCATTAGCGTATACTCTACACAAGTGTGGGGAGGTACAGAGGGCATACGGGGACGGGACTGCGCAACTGCAGTGTCTGGCGCACAAAGAGCTGGGGGCTCTGACGCATCGTCATCCTGGGCGTCTGGCGCATCATCATCATGGCCGAAGGGCGCATGGCCAGGGTGCGAGTAGCTTTGAACATGGTGATGGGTGGAGTGGAGAGTGGAGAGTCGTGGTGTTGCTGGATGTGCAGGCGGTGCCGTCACAGGAGCTTCACGCCTGAGAGCTCGTCAAGTCGGAGGTTGCATGTCCGGCAATCGCCGAGTCGCTAATTGGCTATGTGGAGTCAAAGCGCAATCAGCCCATCGCCATCCTCACAACTTCACTAACGACTTGACGTCTACCACCAGCCATTGCCGCCACACCACCCCTCTCCACTCCACCAAAACCACCGCAATCATGTCCGACAACGAGAATGGAGATGAGATGGTCACGAAGCCCTTCAAGTTCGTAACTGGTACGCCGCCCCGGGCTCCCGCACAGCTTCTTTGAGACTGCAAGCTAACCTCACTCCACAGCTGGTATGACGACCCCCGAGCTCCCGCGGCACCCCGCACGTGCACAATGCCATCCCTCCCGAGCTTTTGAACCTGCGACAGGCCACACAGTATGCTGACTAGCTTCACGCGCCACAGGCTTCGATGCCCGCTTCCCCAACCAGAACCAGACCAAGCACTGCTGGCAGAACTACGTCGACTACCACAAGTGCATCATCGCCAAGGGCGAGGATTTTGCTCCCTGCCGCCAGGTGCGCCTCAATTCGTTCCATGGACGGAGGAGGCATGTGCTAATGCTTTGCAGTTCATGCTGGCCTACAAGTCGCTCTGCCCTAGCGGCTGGACCGCACGATGGGATGACCAGCGTGAGGCCGGCAACTTCCCCGTCAATCTCGACCAGTAAACAGCTTGCTACGGCGAAGCTTGTGCACAGAGATGTAAAGAGGTGGGGAGGAGTGGATCACAGTCTGGCATATGCACCTCAGTACTTTAACCATATCGATCGACACCAATGCAGCTTTGATTCCACAATCACCCTCCTCAGCTAGCATCTGTGACTCTGATCATTGACTCCATACAGAGAATCCACTAAGAACAAGAAGGGTAAATGACAGGGCCCATCAGCTCCTCTCGCTACATGTACCTGGGCATAAGTTTCGGTATCAAACCAGCAGCACCTTCAAAATTCACAGGACATCTTCTTTTGATTATTTCCCTCTGTTTGCGACACAACCCAGGGGACCCATGTCTTCCTCCTGTCCTCCAGATGTCGTTACCCCCTACAGTCCTTGTTACACCAGCTCCGAGGACAATAATATCCATACTCGCCTTGCCGGCCGCGCCTGGTGCAAAGAACCGGTACGTTGCAGGCTTCTCGAATGTTGTTCCTGCAGGGTTCTGCATCTGTTTCTGGAGCCTCCCACGTCATCTCGGTTACACATCACCGCCAGGAGCAGATGCCTTTTGGTATTACTTAGGTATGGCTTACATCCTGTTCCTTGCTGCCTTGATCTGCGTCAACATCAAGCATATGTCGAGAGCCCACGCAGACCCAATAGGAGGAGAGGACGAACCAGCAGTATAGCCATCAACCGCTCTATACCGAGTTCGACGGTCTCCGGCTGCGAGCACAGATCGACTCCCCCCGGGGCAGCAGAACAGTTACATCAGTGGAACGAGATTTCGAACAGTCACTCATTTCGAGCGAGCACTTATCGTCTTGCTTCAAAGACATAGCTTGCATCCAATCAGAACTTTCTCAGACCGTCAAGAATTGTGCTCAATGAGCGTAAACATTAAAGCTGCAAGGCCCGTACCATGGTCAAGGCTTCGGCTTCAGACCGTCTGCATTTTGAAAGCCCCAGCACAATTCCCTCCAACAATTTCTATTCCCTTACATCTCGAATGCACACTACTCACACAAGGTTATATATAAAAAAGGTTTCTGCCAACGCCCCTCTCGCAACAATGTCTCAACCAAGACACGACAGTTTCGACATGCCTACAACCATCATCATGCTGCCTGACGAAGAGAACAACAGAACCGCCGGCCCACTGACAGTTGAATTCGGACTCGCTCCTAGACTTTACCTGTCTCCCGCCCACCCAAGAATCAGACGCTTGAGAAGACGTTACCATCACCGTTACTGTCGCAGTCGCTTTCACTTCCATTTCTACAAACACGATGCCGTTCTTGACATAGCAGGGCGTGCTATCGAGGGCTGCCGGCACATCGTTCAAGCAGCATTCTTCGTTTGTGTTACCTTCCAACAATATCTTTGCGGATACGAAACATCATTCACAGGGGCAGGAGGATATAGGTCGGCAGTCTCTGTGGTATACGTACTGTTTCTCGCTGACGTCGTTGTCGTGAGCTAGCGAAGGCAGACGCGGTTGCGTAAGACCAAACTGGAAACACAAGGGAATGTTCGAGATATCTGACCCGGACAGCTGAAATCGCTGCACACGCTTCACCAAATCATGTGCTCGACCAAGAACATCAATATCCGGTACTCCGAGAACGGAGTACCAATGCTTCTTGAGCTGGGGTGATCTAAAGGAATGCTCGCGCGGGTCGCTCCAGCGTTGTACAAATCGATGGCCAAGCATATTATATGAACGTTGAACAGGCGCATTTCACGTCTCCAAGCCAGTGTTCCAGAAATATTCATCAGGAGCCGCACGTTCCACAAGAGTCGCAGTATGTGCCGATATACGCAAACTGGACTGTAGCAGTACACAATGTCGCTTTTCGTGTAATTGCAACTATGAGTTTGCAGACCAGGGCGCAAGAAGAACGTCTATAAGAAGATTAACAACTCCGAAGATCAAAGCGAGTCTATCTTACTGGCTTCACCTTAACACAAGGCCTCAGTCTACATTATCACTTCCAAGGTTCAACATGCGTCAAAAGACATTTCTTATCGGCCTCGCTACGCTGGCAACCACTGCCACCGTTGTAGCGATCCCAACTCAGGTGCCGACTGATGCACCGATCGGCCTTCCTATCGGTGCTCCAACCAATTCCGACAACGTTACTTTCGAAGCCCAGGTCTGCCCAAGGGGGAAACGAATCACTTGGCAAGGAGGAGCTGTGAGAAGAGCTGGGGCGGGGCGTGCCTTCAGCGATTCTTGAATGGCGCTGGTGGCACTAGGCGCTGCTGCTTTGATACAGTTACCTCTTGGGAAGACGGTGGTGGTTGTTGGTGGCCCTTCGAGACTTACGAGTGCGCTTGCATCCGACACTGACGTGTTCTCGACTCAAGACGTATGTTCCGTTCGCCTAAGCATTGGATCTCGATACACGATGACTGTATCGATCAAGACGGTACCACAAGACGGTACCACAAGATGAGGCGAATATGGGCTTTCTTGAATGCTGTACGGAAAGAGGTTGGAGTTCCAACCTTCTTTAACTTTGAGAAGCAGACTTCAGCTGTCATTCTCTCAGATTAGCCTGATTCAAAATGGGTGTCTGGAGGCACTGGAGACGGATCAGTCATTACGAAAATCAACAGATTCCCTGT
The DNA here is from genome assembly GCF_010093625.1 of Macroventuria anomochaeta. Classification (NCBI taxonomy): domain Eukaryota; kingdom Fungi; phylum Ascomycota; class Dothideomycetes; order Pleosporales; family Didymellaceae; genus Macroventuria; species Macroventuria anomochaeta. Next base: position 774,895 of record NW_022985370.1, read on the forward strand.
ATCGATCATGGTCTACAAGACTAGCGATGTGTACGACACTTTAAGTCGTTGTCGCACACTGGATTTCGAACACCACTTCTCGCGATTTAAAACTTCCTGACATCCAAATTCCACGAATTCAATTGTACAGAGTCCACATGATCTCGCACATTTCTCAGATGATGGAAAGGTGCGGTACCCCTCTTACGTCTTTGTTACAAGTCCTTTTCCCACTTGTTGTACATTTCATTTAGCCTGTAACACACGGTACAAAAGACAAAGGTGATCAAGAAAAAGTGTGCAGACTTTTGTGAGGAGTTTGTCTGTCTTTACGGCAAAGCTTCCGATCATGGGAAGACACGAGCTGTACATTGGTGCTTAAACAGCATGCATGCAAAAAGCCTTGCAAGCTTATCGTTGGTCAAATTGCAACTCACTGGACAACTTCAGATGTCACTACTAATTGCAGAGTTAATGATCACCACTTTCCACTTCTTTTCACTTGAAGATAAGCTAAGGGTCATCCTACCTCGGATGAGAGCAACCCGTTCCTAAGTGCTGAGCATAACGAAGTCCAAGTAAGGTGATCTGGTTGAAGAAGGTTGTATGTCTATCGGGGAAATAAAGCACACGATCTCGATCCAACCATCCAGGGACTGGAGTCTGTTACTATTGGTACAATAATGCAACCGCGTTATCGCTAGCATGGTTCACTTGAATACTGTCCAATGTGATAACAACATTCCGCGGCAATCCATGGTAAAGGTCAGTGCCTGAACCAAAGTTCACTAAAATTCAAAGATAATCGCAAGTAACTGAGAAGGACTCTCGTTGCACATTCCTGTATCTTCCCCTCTTGTCAACCACTGAACGTCTTCCACATTCATCACGACGAATGGCCCTTACTCTTACTCGCTCACTCCACCATCCATTTGGATCGCCCATAGTTCATAGAGTATCGCTGATTGATTTTACATCCACGGTACGGGTCACGATGTCGCCATAACCATCGATCGAGGTTGGACCCTTGCCGCTGCTGCTGCTGCCTGCAAAGGATCACACAAGCTCATCAAACACTGCGCGATTTCTGGATAGGGGTACCACCGAAGAGGGGAAGAGATAGGTTGGGATAATCTATTCTTGAGTAATTTGCTGATGTGACAAACAGGTTCCATCTCTTTCTGTCATTGCCACTTCTACTGCCGCCTTCTCGCGATACGGATCGAGGGGTTAGATGAACGGAAGCATGGCACAACGCTTGTGTGATATACCCGATACCCTGGGATTTGACGCCCTGCGCTACCATGGCACATGCCGTCTTCGAATTTTCACCAGCATCATTGAGCTTCAAAAGCTGGTTGTGCCGCCACTGCAGTTGCTGCGGCCTCTACAAGATGACACGGACGATCGAAGCCCAACCACCACGATAGCAAAGTCCGTGTCCTGTTCACAAGAGAATCGCAGAGTTCGTCACGCTCTATCAGCGACCCACTGAACGACCGCAGCCTACCAAGATTGCCCTGCTCTTCTTGCGATACCGCTTCACCTTTGCCGCGGACATCTGGTGTATTTGGAAGCTCACCAGGCAGCAGTGAGTCATGACTCCTCATACCTTATCAATGTGATCACACTTGAATCACTCTAGCTCATATCGACGCGCCGTTGCTCACCACACGTTGCAAATGCGGTCACGGTGTCAGCAGACTTCGCGCTGCCTTGAGTCGCCAGCAAGTCACGCTGGTGACGCAGGATCTTCACTCTATCGGGAGCTGAAAGCTGGTTCCGTTGCTTGTCTGTCTTGCCATGCGGAACTGCCGTCTTCGCACTGTGGTGGTGTGGAGGTGACTCAGCCCCTGTGTAGCCGGAAGAAGTCGGCTTCCGTGGCCATTCCAGAAGGTCCAAAGGCCGACGGTGTGGCGATTCAAGACCATTCGCGGCCCTCCAGCAGGCAAAATCTGCACTTGTGCACGCAAGAGGCGCAAACCACTTATCGCTGGAGAATTTTCGGGCACACTTCATGTTCCCGAGGTTTGCACCCAATCACCCAACTGCAAGGGATGCGCAGTGCATCGGTGAAGAACAGGGCCACGCATGGCTCGTTTCGAGGGATCAAGTCCGGCACCAACAGCCTGTCGTTGAATGGGATTCGTTAGCCGGGTGCCGAGCAGAGCAGTGAGCTGGCAGCAGGAGATCATTGTCAGGGCCGTTTGCGTCAACCACGAATCGCACCGTGAAATGGGGGCATTCACGCAACGGCCGCACAGCAGACGGAGGATGCAAATGAAGAGTGTTGCATCTGCCTGGCGCAACACAGCTTGGACCGAGGGGTGTGTCTGGGTTTTGGCCCCTAATTGCGCCACAAAAGGCATGTTGACGCCGCCCAGGATGAGGCATTGTGCGTAAGTTTGCCAGGCTTAGCTGGCACGGTTGTTTCCAGCCAATCAGAGTAGATCTATAGTGAGGAGTGCATCACTTGGCGATCCATGCCTTGGGTTCGAAGCAACCAAGGGCCAAGCTGCTGTTGAACGTTGATCCCTGGATGAAAGGGAGAGGACAGGCTGGCAGTGCGATGCGAACGCGTGTTCCAGACGTCTGATGTATTCATGGCATGGAAAAAGGAGTCGCCGTGTGTTGCAGCGAGGCTTGGGTGCACACCAGGCCGCACCAGCCTCGCTGCGCTTGCTTGACACGGTCGCTCGCAGGCGCAGGCGCGGGCAGTGTCCGCTGCAAGCTGGCACTGAGGGCTGGCAAGGCAGGCTGAAGCGGCGATGGAGTGCATCGAGCGTCTCACCCCAACGCCTTGACAGCAGTGAACGAGTATTACAACCACGCTGCACCGTGAAGGCAAAGATAATTAACACGGCGGCGACATAGTGACATAGCTGCTCCAAATTATGGCAACACGATCCGAGGTCGTAGATGGCAAATTCGTACCCAGTGTTGCTCAAGGAAGGCGCGATGAGTCTGAAGGTGGTGGCAAGGGGGCCCGTGCGCACTGCCGTGATGACTGGGACGGGGAAGGCTGTGAGTCGGGGGCTGCCTATTAACTGGCTGTCTCCGCGCATCCGCCCTCCCTCATCAGAACAGCAGCAATGGACTTCACGATACCCTACAGCGAGCCTTCGGGCCCCCAATAGAGGAAGCAACAGCCTGTTGCCGTCTCTACTATCGCCAAATCCACTGTTGACTATTCGCCCCGTTTACTATCCTCCGTCCCGTCTTTGTCCAGGTAACAGCCAGCTTTGACCCCGTCGCCGCCACGCTGCCGCCTACCGCAAGGACTCATCGAGCAACCTATAGTCATTCACCTAACGACGAGGCTGCCTCATAAACCTCTTCTCCGCCACACGATAGTCTCTCGACTATTGCGCATAGCACCTACTCTCCGCTCACCCACCGACTCCCCGACTGCTACTTCCCTGTCCACGTCACCCAACATCACACCTCGGACAACATCAACACCTCCTATGCACATCAACCAATAATAATACTCCAAACACAACACACGCATTTCCGGTTCTATACCGCCGACATTCGAAGCTTCAGCTCGGTGACCACCATCCTACGGTAGTCGCCAACTCGAACACTTCTTACATCGACACCACCACCAGAACATAGCAATGCTTATCTCGGTCTACACTATTACTCCGGTCACTCGTCGCTCAGAATCTACCACTTTCGAAAACAAGGCCTTCTTCATCGGAGGTTTCGCCTGCTAGACTCCCGCACCACCTCGAACTTTTAGCCTTTGCGACAGCACCAGCTGTTACAGGAGCTACGTACTCGGAGTGCTTTGCGGACGGTCTCTCTCACAGGTCTTGTTAACGGTAACTTCTGCAGCTGACAGTGACTGGAGTACCCTCCGGTCCTGCAACTGGGCACCTTCGATCACATAACACCTGCTCGAAGAACACTTTCAATTGCGAACTCGTCACACAACCCACGCTTCGACGTGTACGATCTCGGCTTTGCTCTCTAACATTTCCCGGTTCTTGAAGACCGTCACATCACTTCGATCATATCACGACTTATCACGAGTCTTGTACGTTTGAGGAGAAATCGCGACCCGGAAAGATATCAAGAACTCGAAAGTGCACAAGACACTTCGAAATCACACGACGGAATCCAAGGTTATTCCGTACGGTTTGTCTAATCGGTAACTTCTCGGTCACCCCACGACCACCCGATCACGCCTTGCGCCACACCTCAAGGTCTACCTCACGGTCAGCACTTCGAGACGTAACGTCAAAGCCGAGTCACATCTCCACTCCCTCCTTACTTGTCCATTTGTTATAAGAGCGTTGCTTATTGTTTCCCTTGCCGTCAACATGAGCCTCGACTTCCACTTTCGCGACTCTGGCATCTCGCCAGAGAACAACCCCTACGCCTCTGCTCTTTCTTCATCAGCTTCCTCCTCTACCTCTTCAGTGTTCTCGGATGCCGCATCACAAGTATCCAGCACAAGCTCAACATCATGCCCCTCCAATTGGGAGTCAGATGAATGGAGCTCCAGCACGGGACAGATTGCTATGGCAACTGCTGTCAACTTCTCAAATGTAGCTGCACTTCAACCAATCAGCCGTGTCAGCACCTTCCCGCAGTACCAGGCCTCCGCTTGCCGAGAGACTGCACAGGAAAGGCTGCCATCGTTGCGTCAGGCTGAACTTATTGCACCAGTGGAGCAGCGACAGCACCCACGACGATCATCGACTACGATCAACCAGCGCGCTCCTCCTCAGTTAGTACGACAAAGCGACCGAAAGGTTAACTTCGTCGACTGCCTCGTCGGTTAGTTCCATCGATACCCTCGAACCCTCGTTCCCCCGCTGACTTGTTCCCTTGAAGATTCCGCAACCCAAATGGTTGAGGTTATCTGGCAGCTTTCTGAGCCCAAGAGCCGTTGCGAGACCATTGCTGGACGTGGTGTGCTTCCTCTGCGCACTTTCATCCAGGAGACTCTTCGCCGATCTCGTACCAGCTACTCTACTCTGCAGGTTGCCCTGTACTACTTGATCCTCATCAAGTCGCACCTGCCTAAGCATGACTTCACTATGCAGCAGCAATCAGAAGACGCTTCTATGCGTGCTTTGCAGTGCGGACGTCGCATGTTTCTTGCGGCACTCATTCTTGCCTCAAAGTACTTGCAGGACCGCAACTACTCCGCTCGCGCATGGAGCAAGATCTCTGGCCTCAAGGTCTGTGAGATCAACACCAACGAGATGGCCTTCCTGGAGGCTGTTAACTGGAAGCTCCACATCACCGATCCCGTATGGGAGAAGTGGCAGGAAGTTGTCCTACGACACACTCCTACCAACCCACCGTCATCTCCCGGAGCAAGCCTTCCAAACACCTGGAAGGATGTCATTCCTATGTTGACACCGGAGTTGGAGGTTATCACTGTGAAGCCAAAGGCACCAACCACACCTGTGCGCATTCCCTCCAGGGCAGCACTTGGTCTCGCTGCGTCTCGTTCGCCTACTTCGGCTGGCTACGGTTCACAAGAGAGCACACCCACACCTGCTCTCTACCAGGCACCTCGCTTCCTCGAGCCGAAGCCTGATCTGCTTCCTCCCACTCCCATGCGCTTGGGTCCCCTGCCTACGCCTTCGTTGACACCCCAGTTCGTTGCCACTTCCACTCCTGCAGCGAGTGCCATGGCAATGAGCTCGCGTCGTCCTTCGATGTGCACAGCAATGCAGCAAGCACAGTGCTCGTCTTTGGCGCGCACTTGTGTCGACCAGTTCAACCCAAGCATCAGGAATGGACTCGAGGCCTATCACTTCCCGAGCCGCAGGCCTTCGCTGGCACCATCTGTTTCTTCGATCTCATCGTCCCCAGAGTCGATGATCACGGACAACTCTCGCTCTTCCCGCGCTTCGTCGATCTCCTCAGTCTCGTCTGCTGGCTGGGCGCCACCAAGCCAGGCCAGTTTGGCCCGGCTGGCGACGTGCCGCAACGCGAAGCTGCCTTACCCTGTGCTCTCGAAGTGCAACGAGTATGCTCCTAGCGAGCCCACATCCTCACCCGAGTCTGTGGACCGCTACCAAATCGATGATGCAGATGCGACCCCCATGCGCGTCGACAGCCCTCTGTCTACCAAGTCTATCAGCCCCTCACGCAAGCGTGGCAGGTCTTCCACAGTTGACCTCCAGCATAGTGTCCGTCACCTGCTGGACAACTCGCGCCCGAGCTTCACTCTCCACAGCCAGCCTACCGTCCTGCCTGATCGATCCATCGCTCAGCCATCGTTCTCGACATTCGAGAATGAGTTGAAGGGGCTGCAGCCGCCCAAGAACTCTGCTCCTGAATACTCCCGTCTGCCAGTGCAGAAGGACTTTGGGAAGAAGCGGACTTGCTGCTCCACCGAGGCTGCGCATGCGTATCACAGGCAAGGACCTGGCATGTGGGATGGTGTCCTACTATAAAGTCGACAAGATCGACTTTTCAACATTGAACAGCCCCACAGATGGGCAACGAAGAAAGAGAAGGCCTACAGATGCCTTCGCATACCCCTTTTGCTACCTCTTACACCCGCATGTGTATACATCTCTCTACCTCTCTACCTCTGTACGAGATATCCAACATCAATATTCCCGCAGGCGAGTCAACTATTTTCCTGGCGTTACTGTTTTGGCGTTTTTTGAACGGCTCGACAGAGCTTTTGGTGGGTGGCCTTCTGCTTCAGGGTAATCATGCTCGGAGTAGTAAGGCTTCTGGTATGGTATGGTGTGAATTGGAATGGCGTGCGCGCCTGGTGCATAGCATGGCACAGGGCCTGCCGGGAGTTGTGATGCCTGGAACGGCGACAATGTACGTTAGTCGCGATGGCGACAGGGATGATGATAGTTAGCTGCAGATAGTAGTGGTTGATGAGGAAATTATACCCGTTCCACCTTCACTGTTGTCCTCCGTTCTCGCATTGGTGATGGTTGTCGGAAACGAGGTTTAAGACGGCTTGAGCCTTGTTGGCCAGAGGAGTTCGAAGTGACGTTACGAACTGACGTTACCGCTCAACGTAGATCGTACTCTTCAGGCCCTTGTTGAACAGCAGCAACGCAGACTCAAGTCTATTATACATTTGGAATACAACAACGTTACACATCCCTCCATCCACCCATCACCTTGTCGTCTCCTCACGACATCAGCAACCTCGTGATAACGCCCACATTCAAGTTCCTCAAATCACTGTAATGCTGTCCCGTGCCCAAAAACACGACCGGGATCCCCGTCGCATGCACCATACTCACCAACGTGCCCACCATATCCCCCACCGTATCCGTCTTGGAGATGATGAAGCCATCCAACTTCCTCCCCGCGCCGAAACTCGCGTTGAAATTCCGCGCCTGCGCAACGCTGTCGGTGCCGACGAGCGCTTCGCCGACCATGAGGATTTTGTCCGGGTTAGCGAGCTTTCCGAATTTCTCCAGCGACGACATGAGCCGCTGATCGTTGTGTCGTCGGCCGGCGGTGTCGATCAACACGACGTTGAAGTGGTGCTTCTCGGCGTAGACGACGGCGTCGGCGGCGATGTTGGCGGCGTCTTTGCCGTACCCCTTCTCGAAGAGGTCGACGCTGCCGCCTTCGCGTTTCGAGAGTTCTTGTAGATTGCGTACGTGCACGCGCAGTTGCTCGACGGCGCCAGAGCGGAATGTGTCGGCCGCGGCGATGAGCACGCGGTGGTGGTTTTGCAGCAGGAAGAAGGCGATCTTGGAGAGGTTTGTCGATTTGCCGACGCCGTTCACGCCGACGATGGAGAGGACGTAGGGACGGGACCGGGACGAGTTGATGGTGGAGATTTCGCGGAGGAGGTCGAGGGAGGAGGTGGGTGTGAGGATGCGGGTGAGTGCCTTTTCCATGGAGGTGCGGAGGGTGGATTCGATCGCTGGCTTGTGTCAGTGAGGGCTAGAAGGCGAGGGAGGGGAGCGCGTACTGGTGAAGGAGGGCGTTTTCATGCCGACGAGATCGCGCTCGACGGATTCGCAAAGGCGGACGGCGGCTTCGCGCGCGACGTTCTTGCGGAGGAGGTGCTCTTCCATGGCCTTGAGGGACTTGGCGAGGTCTTCTTTAGTGAGTGTCTTTCCGCCTACGACGTTCCTGAAGTATCCCCCTATTGCGCCCAAGCTTGATCCGACGATGCCGCCTGCTGCCGCTGTTGCTGCCGCTGCTGCCGCCGTGTCCTTCTTTGCGTTTTGCTCCTGGATGATGGCGTCCATCTCCTCGTCGAGGTCCTTGAGCACGAACTCGCCCCTGGTTGTCTTGCGGCCCCACGTGTCCTGGTGGATCTCCTCGAGCTGCTCGACCTCTGCCGCGCCGCCACGGATGTCGGACTGCGAGTAGTCGAGCACCATGTCTCCGTCCTCCTCTTCTGCGCCTAGCTCGCCCCAAGTCCGGTTCTTCTTGGCGCTCTTCCCCTTGCGCTTTGCCGAAGCCTCGTCGCCTGACGACGCTGGTGCAGGGCTGCCAGACGCCTTCTTCCTGTCTCTGCGCGACATGCGTGCGCCCGCCGGCCTCGCCTTTCCTGCCAGGATGCGGCTCGCCGGCGTGGTCGGCCGCGAGGTGTCTGGGGTCTGTACGGGTGTCGAGTCGGCGCTCGTATCGAACAGTGCTCGCTGCGGTGGCTTCTGCAGGCCTGCTGCCGGCCCGCTCTCCTCGGCACTATCGTTGTCGATGCTGGAGTCCGGTGTGGTGATCTTGATGCCCGGCGCGCTGGAGTCGCTCTGGCCTTCGAGCTCCTGCATCTGCCTGTCGAAGTAGGAGCCAAACCTGTCGCAGTTGACCACACTGCTCAGCTCCGTCTTCAGCTGCTCGCCGTAGAGGCCCACGAAGAGTGCGCGCACATTGTCGAGCAGCTTGTCGATCCACGTCAGGTGGACGAGACTCTGGTAGACGGCGACGAATACGAGGCCGAGGTCTTTTGCCTGTGTCCATTTTACTGTATAGCCGTCTTTCTTGTATGTGGGCTTCGACCCGCTGTCCTCGGACTGCGGCAGTGTGTGCTCCTCGATGAAGACGTCGCGGATTAAGCTGTTGATCACGTGTGCCCCGACGGGAACATATGTGCGCGACCAGAGGACAATGCCGGACGCTGTGACGATCTCGAACGTGTCCAGCATTGTGGGCGGCGTCTGGGGTGCTTTGGTGGGGGGTGCGACAGTCGGTGGCCAGTGGTCGGTGGTCGGTGGTGTCGGTCCGTCGCTATGATGGGGGGAGGGGGGGAGGGGGGGGACAGCAATGACGAAGTTGGCGCGGCTGTGGCCAGATGGTCGGAGTCGGCGGAGAGCTGCATGCGCGCAGGCAGAACACGTTGAATCCGTGCCAACACCACTCCACCTGGCCAATTCACCCCAACACCCCCTCCCAGCACTCCAGCGGAGTCACGCGTCTACTCCAGCGGAATCACGCGTCTGTCGCTCCACCTGCAAGCGCACGGCAACGCCAGGATGCAGCGCTCAGGCTACCCCCAACAGCCGCCCGCGCACTCACCACCCCGTGCGTACACCGTCTCAATCCACCGTCTCAACATCCTCTGCTCTCCAGCGGTTGTGGAGCAGAAGACGATGGCAGCAGACTGCTTCCGACAGTCCTGGTGCTTCCGACAGTCCTGGTGCTAACGCACACAGTCCACCATCCCATCCCGCAGCACGTCTCCACCGTCCCCCAGCTGCGATCACCCCCTCCTCCACAACCGCCTTCCCAACCACAGAGCGGCTATGGCTACGGCCAGCAGGGCGGCGGCTTGCCTCAGCAGCAAGGAGGCTTCGGCCAGCACCCGGCGTTCGGCGGCTTCATCAACGACCCTAGCGCCCAGCTGGGCCTGCAGATGGGCCAGACTGCCTTCAACGCAGGGCAACAGTACATCGACCAGAACGTGCGTCTCCACACGGCCATCAGCACGTTGTTAAGACGATCGCTATGACGGCCCATGCCAGGCAAGGTTGCTAATGCTCCAGCAGATCGGCAAATACGTCTCCGTCGGCGCCCTAAAACACTACTTCAACGTCTCCAACTCGTACGTCCTCTCTAAGCTGCGCATCATCCTCTTCCCCTGGTGGCACAAGCCGTGGTCGCGCCAGCAGCGCCACTCCACCGACCCTTCCGCTGCAGGCCCAACGCTGTACCTGCCCCCGCGCGAAGACCCCAACTCGCCGGACATGTACATCCCCACCATGGCACTGGTGACGTACATCCTGCTCTCCACCCTCCTCGCCGGTCTGCGTGGCGCCTTCCACCCCGAACTGCTGGGCTACACGGCCTCGGTCGCGATCGCGGTCATGGGCGCCGAAGTCATCGTCATCAAGACAGGAACGTACCTGCTCGCCATCACCTCTTCCTCCCAACTCCTCGATCTCGTAGCGTACTCGGGCTACAAATTCGTCCACGTCATCGTCTCCCTGCTCTTGTCGCACTTCCTGTCCTCGGTCGGCATCGGCGGGTACTGGCTCAGCTGGGCCATCTTCGCCTACTTCTTCAGCGCGAACGCGTTTTTCCTGTTGCGGAGCTTGCGGTACGTGCTCCTGCCGGATCAAAGCGGGCAGGGCAATTTTGGAGCCAGCGCGGCGGGTGGGTATACAGTTGCGAAGGCGCAGCGGAATAGGCGGACGCAGTTCTTGTTCGTGTATAGTTATTTGGTGCAGTTGGGGTTTATGCTGTGGTTGAGCAAGGTCTGAGCTTGTGACTAGGAAGAAGCACTGCTCAGAAGACTACTCGGACGAGCTGCGGTGTGGCCGGTGGCAGAGCGGCGCCGCTGTAGAGAGGTCGCGGAGGGGCATTTTGTTATGAGCATAAGCAAGCGCGGCGCACAGCAAGCAGGATATTCACTATGGCCAAGCATATACATCAGCGGGAGATGCAACGCACTACATCAGCGGGAGATGCAACGCACACATCGAGGTTGTCCGCCAGCGAAACGATTTGGGACACGGAGCGTATGCGCGACCCATCGTGGCATGTATTTTAAATACTTCAAGAAGAAAGGAAGCGTGTTCAAGAAAACATTGGAATCGTTGAAACTATGTCTAAGCGCCAATCTATAAATCTGTAACCCCACGATATCTGTACCAAACGCCGCACCCATCCCATGAACTCCTCATCACTTCTCCTCATCACTTCTCCTCATCACTTCTCCTCATCACTTCTCCTCATCACTTCTCCTCATCCACCTAAGCCGCCATCGGCACCAGCCGTCCCGCCGCCCGCATCTGATCCATCTCCCTCTGCATCTCCTCCTGGAACTCCATAACCGTGTCACCAAACTGCTCGATCTGGTCCTGCGCCTTCGGCGCCCCAATCAGCACTATACCCCTCGGCACAACCACATCCGCGACCTGGAAGCAACCAAACGTCACCACCTTCTGGAGCTGTGGGCAGCAGCGGAAGATGCCGGCGATGATCTGTGTGTCGACGACAGGACAGAAGGACAGGTTGATCTCGCGGAGGTACGGGTACTGCTTTGTGCCGTCGAAGATGTCGGTAAAGGTCGCGTGGGAGATGTGCCGGCAGGACGAGATGTCCATGTACTCGAGACGGGAGCCCGAGTGTGCCATGAGTGCCTGGAAGCCGCCGGATGCGAGACCGATGGGATAATCTTCGGGGCCCTCGGGGTTGCTGTTGTCGAGGTCGCGCAGGCTGTTCACGTCGATGTAGCGGAGGGGAGGGTTTGACCAGTTGGTGAAGAGGTTGACGTAGCCGTCGTCGGTGCATTCGTGGTTCTCGCTGAACCGGAACTTGCTGAGGTGTCGACAGGTCTTGTGGATGGCGTCGAGAACGTCGTCTGTAGGGTCGCTGTTGTTGTCGAGGAAGTGCTCCAAACAGAGCGTGCGCAGGTGAGCCCCGACAGATGTGATCAGGTGGATGAGCTTTTCGCGTGGGACCTGTTCGTAGAACCGTAGCGTAAGATGCTCGAGCTGTTCCAGTCGAGCAATTGCATCGATGCTGTCAACGCCGAGCTTCTTACACCGCTCAAGCTTGAGACGCTCAATGTTCGGACAGAATGTGGTGAGAGCTTCAACAGCCTGGTCGTCGAACGCGGCATCCAGCCACTCAAGCTTCAGAGACCTGAGATCTTGGCCGCGTGCAATGAAGAGCTCAATCCACTTGTCGTTTGCAACGAGGTTGGCGCCCAGCAGCTGTATGTCAACCAGCGACTTTGCTTTCTCGATCATGTAATCGACATTGCTGTCCTTGAATTGACAGCAATTGCGAAGGGCCACCTTCTTGACGGTGGGACAGACTGCGAAGATCTGATCGTAGTCCTCTGTCTCCAGTAGAGCTGCCTCGTGGACAGCCACAGTGTCCATGTCCGGCTGAAGGAACAGCTTCATGGTTGTCGAGTTCATCGCGCGCTTCTTCGAAAAGATCTCGCTAATCTTGTTCATAATGTTCTCGGGCATTTCGCCCAGCTCATCGATGTCCTCGGAGTGCTTCGCAAGCTTCTCGATACACAGCTGTTGCAATGACTTTGTTCCTCTCACAGTCAGTCCGTCCAGGCGATTGCTCTCGATCTTTCTACGGCCCTTGCGGACGACGGGCTTCTTTGCCTTCTCTTGTGCCTTCACTTCCTTCTTTAGCTCTTTGCCGCAAGGCGTACAAAGGAGGCCGCCGTTGGGACCAGCCTGGCTGTATGGTGTGACCGTAAATCGCTTATCGCATAGCTCGCAGTTCTCAAGCTGTCCTGGCAGCTTCTTCGCCTTTTTGTACATGTCCATGAAGTCTTCGTCTGATTCGTCGTCTGGACCCTTCTTCTTCTTTGACGTCTTCTTCTTGGCTTCCTTGCCCTTCTTTATTTTCGCAATGGCTTCGTCTTGGTTCCGTTTGCGCTTGCGGGATCGCTCGGCGGCCATGGCAGATGACTCGGCTTGCAGATCTTCTTCGACATCCTCGCCAGCATTTGAAGGTCCCTCGCCGTTGTCGGCTGCTGCTGCGGCATCTTGCTCGGCTCGTTGTACTCGGTCGCGGTACGAGTCACGAATTTCTTGGGCAGAGATGTTGTTGGCCTGCAATCATCAAATTAATTACTGGTTCATGTAGCTTATGGGATGCTGATGCGGCTAAGCTTCGAGGAGGGAATCGCAGCTCATGACCTCGATTGCAATAAAAATCGATACTGTACGAATTCATAATGTGTACAGCAGCCCAGGTTATACTCACAGCCAGGAAATCTGTCAACGCAGAATGCGGCCCTCGAATACCGCTACCTCTTGGTCGTCGTCCTGCCCTGTTGCCACTCCTAAGCCTTGTTCGCCACGAAATATCTGGGGAAGACTAACATTGTAAGTGTAGACCTACTACCTAGCTCTGTAATCGCAAAGAAAAGGAACGAGTGTCTAGCGTAAAGGAACGAGTGTCTAGCGTAAAGGAATGGTGGTTGAGACCTAGAAAGTCAGACAGTGGTTGGCGAGCGGGGACGAGTGTCGACCGCGGAAGGCGCGTCCAGGGCCACTAGCGCGATCGCGTCATCACGTGGTGGCAAATAGCACTTAAAGAAGCTTAGAGCACTCCTTTTGTCACTCTCAACGTAGAAAGTGAATGACTAATCAGGAGCTCCGTTACAAACAGACTTCATTGTAAGAGTGAAAGTAAGACCAGACCTGCTTTTCAGACTGTACCCAAATTTTTGGAGATGTTGACACCGGAGCGCCTCGAGAATGGTTGAAGCGCACGCTCTCAGACTCCATGCATGCTTCATTAACCAAATGCTTTGATGTTCGAAGGTTGACTACCACCTAAACTGTCCTGAGTACCCTCTAGATCACCGTATCGTCGTCACTGTAATCTGCTTCGTCGTCTGAGGATGACTCCTTCTCGTCCTCCTCGTCGGAGTTGAATGGGTCATCCTGCGGCGGGGCTTTCTGTGAAGAGTTAGCTTTGCCTGGAGAGTACGGCGAACTTGAAGCCAGTGCAACCGAAATCGAGCCACAGAGATGCACTTACGTAGGCCTTGATCTTGGCAAAGTTTCCTTTCATCTCGACTTGGCCGCTGTCAGACTGAGATCGCTCGGCGATGCTCGAGTTGAATGAGTGCACAGAATCAGAGACGGATCGAGCCCCGGGCCTGCCGTAGCGGTTTGGATCAAAACCAGAGCGAACGCTGGAGGCTGTCTCGGTCCCAGTGTGCCATGATTTGGTACCTGCGACCTCGCTCCATGTTCCTGGCTTGGTATCGTTGGCGGGCTTGTAGGAGAACTCAGAGTCGATGAGCGTGTCCGAGACCTCGCCACTGACGGACAAAGCATGCTGGAAGTGTTCAGACAGGTCGATACCACCACCCTCGTGCCTACGACGGCCTCCGTCGGTGGACTCCGTGTCTTCCCAATCGCCCTATGCAGTCAGCGAAAGAAGTGGTAGATGCATGGTCGCACTCACAGCACTAGAAGTAGTATCGCGTGTGGAGCTGGCTGAGCTCCAGTAGTCTGGGTAACTACCACCTGAGCTCTCCGTCGTGATGAAGGCCTTGGTAGGATCCTCGTAGCGCACTTCGTCGACCGGCTCTCGCGAAACCTGAATCTCCATGCAGTCGTAGCATGTCTGTTGCTGTTAACGTTGCTCAACGTGCCCAAACTGAGATACTCACAGCGTCATCTGGCTTCTTGCGCTGGACCTTTGCATAACCCTCCAGACCCTTCGTCTTGTGGCACATGACGCATTCGATCTCGACAAGCTGGCCGCCGGTGCACTTGGAGCACTTGGGGTTGGTAGTGATCCTTCCCGACCTCGAGACTTGCCAACGGACGTCGGTGAGTTGTTTCTGGCTGAAGTTCGCCTGGTTGTAGTTCTTCAGGCACATGTTGCATTTGAGCTTTGCAGGCAGAGGAACGCAGCGTAGGCTGGAGGTCGTCAGTGCACTGGAGCTGCGCCGGGTTTAGGCAAACATACCGCTCAATCTCGTTGGGATTGTACGCATGTACCTGCTTTCGGTTCTTGTTACCCATGTTGGGCAGCGACGGAGCGTGCTAGTGAACAGCTGTGTGTGATGTCTGAATCTGGAGGCAAAACGGGAGCGGGGAGGGTCGAGAGTTGTTCTTATGTTGCTAGCGACGGAGACGAAGTGAGAGAGACGGCGAGCCGAGGGATAGGAATCTGCGGTGAGATTGCGGGAGCCTGCAGCTGGCGTGTGCTGTTTGCGTGGGTGAAGGCAGGAGCAACCAACGCACCGAACGACATGGAAAGTAGAGATGAAGACGACAAGTGGTTGAAGAGCAGAAATTGGAGACATAGACCTACCCTCTACCCTCAACTGATCTACGATCGAACATAAATTCAAAGAAGACTGAGTGCACGGTCGAGCAACCTACAGCCCGTGCTCACTTCCACGATGGGCTCCTCAGCCTTAAAAATCGAAGTTGCACAGCACATGGGATCGAGTGTGCCGCTATGTGAGGTGCTCATGCTACCCTGAACGTCTGCCATCGCAGATTACAAGAGACAGGGAACTCCATCTAGCGACATTGGTGACGATTGTAAACACAGTCAACGCGTCTCGCTCCCCTGCAGACCTACCTCCAGCTCGCTCCAACTATTGTGCCTTCGTATGATGCAACTGCTCTTGCGTCGGGAGGTCTTGATCGCGGATTCGAGCAACGCCAAGGAACAGTTGAACTGCCACCTCTGAGTATTTCGATGCACCAAACGCACCAGATTCGCTGTACTGATGGTCAAGGTGAGACGGTCGAGATGAATGTAGTCGACGCTGAAAGACAGCGCCTATCGATAGCGGATAAGCTTAGCGGGCCACCAAAAATGTGAAGTGTGGATCCACGATTTTGTCCCGCACTTGGAGCAGAAGCGCAACATTTCTGACGCATCGCAGCGAAAGTGGCGTCTTCGATTCCCTTCAGATTCAAGGCGGGCGGCAGCGGCAACATGGCTCCCTCAGTTGCGCAAGATCACCACCACCGCAGCACGACGAAGCAGCACAAGAAGGGCTTCAAGTCTCGCCATGCCACCAAAAGCGCGCTGAAGGAGCAGAACAAGGGTACGGAAGGCTGCACAAATGCGCTCACCAACGCGCTGACAATTTTGCAGGCAAAGTCGAGGCCGTAGGTTTCGAACGAGGAAGCCGCAAGACGCCCCACCAGCAAGTCATGTCGAAATTCGACCGCCGCAACCGCTCGAAGCAGATGCGCATCAACAAGGACCACGAGCATGCCAAAGCCACAAACGTATTCGCCGGACGAGACAGCGCACCGCGCGTTGTTGCGATCATCCCCCTGTGCTCGGATGTCTCCTCCGCCTCCGCAGTGCGAAGCTTGAACTCGGCACTGGACATTGAGCAGGACGTGCCAGAGGCGGGATGGGTACGCACAAATGTCGACCGCTTTAAGCAGAAAATCCAGTACTTGGTCGTGAAAAGAGACTTGCTTGCCTCGCTCGATGCCTGCAGAGTCGCGGACTTTGTTGTCTTCGTGCTGTCTGCAGAAGAAGAGGTTGATGAGGAGGGCGAGCTGATCTTGAAGTCGATCGAAAGTCAGGGTCTCACAAACAGCTTCACGGTCGTGCAGGCGCTGGACAAGGTCGAGCCCGCAAAGCGCAGGCCGCAGGTTGTTGGATCGCTGAAGTCGTACATCTCACATTGGTTACCTACCACCGAGCGCGTATACTCTCTCGACAACCGCCAAGAATCCTCGAATCTCGTACGATCCATGTGCACAATCACCACAAAGGGCGTGAGATGGAGGGATCAGAGGAGCTACATGTTCATCGAGGACATCGCATGGCCCGATGGCAAGTCGGCAGTCAACGAGGATGGCACTGGACAGGTCGTTTTGACTGGTGTAGTCCGCGGGTTGGGTTTGAAGGCCGACAGGCTGGTCCAGGTCGGCGACTGGGGCGATTTTCAGGTCGACAAGATTGTCGCAGCACCTTTGGAGACACGGAAGAAGAAGGACGGCGACATGATGGTCGACGCGGAAGAAGAGAACGTTCTCGCGCACCCAACCGAAGACCAGGACGACCTCGCAGCCCTCGCGCCCGAAGAGACGCTCATGGACGATGTCACACAATACGCTGCTTCGATTGCGCCCACTGAGCGCAAGGGAGTGTTGCTTGACGACCACCACTACTTCTCGGATGAGGAGGACGAAGAGGCTCGCCCACGGCCGAAGAGGCTGCCTCGAGGTACCAGTAAATACCAGGCTGCGTGGTATCTCGAGGACTTTTCCGACTCCGACTCCGATCTCGAGGACTTTGACACGGAGGATGCCGAGGAGGGCCAGAGCGCCCCCGCTCACCCTGCTGACGGTGTTGAGGGGATGGACATTGACGGGAAGGCGATGACTGAGGGCGGTCCCTCAGAATACCCACAGTCGGAGATGTTCCTGGATCCTTCGCCAGAAGACGAAGCTGAACAGATCGAGGCCTACCGAAAGTCGAGGAAAACAGAAGCCGAACAGGATCTTGAGTTCCCAGACGAGATTGAGTTGCACCCGAACATGGACGCGCGAGAGCGTCTCATCAAGTACCGTGGACTGAAGAGCTTGAAGCAGAGTGTCTGGGAGACCGAAGAGGACCGACCGTACGAGCCAGAGGAGTGGCAACGCCTGCTCGAGATCTCAGACTACAAGCGCACAGCAACAAAATTCATGCGCGAGGCCTGGGCTGGTGGCGTCAAGCCTGGCACCCGAGTCAACGTCCACATCCGTGGCGTACCGCTACAATTCCAGCAGTCACAATCACGACCCGTGGCCATGTTCTCCCTGCTCAGGCACGAGCACAAGCGCACAGCCTGCAACTACAGCATCCTACTCAGCACCGACCACGGCAACATTATCAAGTCCAAGACCGAGATGATCGTCCAGTGCGGTGCGCGCCGCATGGTCATCAACCCCGTAAGTTCCCAGCACCAACTTCCCAGCCCCAACCACATACTGACAAGATCCCAGCTCTTCTCCCAAGCAGGCAACACACCCAACAACGTCCACAAATTCGACCGCTTCCTGCACCCCGGCCAAAACGCCATCGCCTCCTTCATTGGCCCGTTAACCTGGGGTAACGTCCCGCTCCTCTACTTCCAACGCACCACCTCCCCCCACTCCCCCCACTCCCCTTCATCCTCCTCCCTGCAGCTCATCGGCACAGGCACCTCGCTCCCGCCGTCCATGAACCGCATCATCGCCAAGCGCGTCATTCTTACGGGCCACCCGTACAAGATCAACAAGCGCGTTGTCACAGTGCGATACATGTTCTTCAACGACAGCGATGTCAGGTGGTTCAAGAGCTTGCCGCTCTGGACGAGGAGGGGTAGGAGTGGGTTCATTAAGGAGAGTCTGGGTACGCATGGATACTTCAAAGCGACGTTTGATGGGAAGATCAATCCCATGGACGCTGTGGCGGTGAGTTTGTATAAGAGAGTGTGGCCCAGGCCGGCGAGGGCGTGGAGTGCGGATGATGTGGGCGCGAATGTTGCGGGTGATGAAGCGCCTATGCTGGTTGAGAATTAAGGGGAGGAAGGGAAGTGCATGACGATATGACTTGCATGACAGGTAGATACCTAGGTAGACAAAATGGTTACGGCGTTCTTGTTGCTCACTACATGTTCGCAAAGAGATCGTTTCATTGACACATATGAGCTCCATTCTTCCCAGCCACCAGAGGGTATATGCTACCTAATCACCCTTTCACAAAACGCCGTGTAAATGCCCCACTACCATGCTTTTCGTTCCCTCCTCGGCTCTCACCCTTAAACCCCCTTCTTAGCAAACCGCTCAAGCGCGGGCCCATACGCCTTCTTAAGCTGCTTCTGCTTCTCAACGTTCCTCTCCTTCCTCCTCTCCACAATCTCCCTCGCCCTCTCCTTCTCCTCATCGATAACATTCTTACTCCCACTCTTCCTCAAGTACCTCCTCAGCGCACTGTTCCTGCCGCGACCCCTCTTCTTCAACTTAGCAATCTTGTCCTCCTCCTTGTGATCAAGGTCGCGCTCCTTCATGCGCTGTTCGTGAGATGTGAGGTCCAGGTTGCCGACGAAGTTCGGGTCTAGGGCGATCATCTCGGGTTGGATCTTCTCGAGGAGTGCGTGTACTTCGGTTTCGCGGCGTTGTTTGCTGGTCTCGAAGGGGTTTGTGCCTTGCTCGAGCGTGTCGGGGTTGGGCTCGCCAGAGCCGGGGACGATGATGGATGTGAAGCCCTTCTCGTGTCCGATACCCAGGATATCCTCGAACGGACAGAATCGCACACGGCCAGTGCTGATGCCCTCGCCGCCCCAGGCCATGTACGGCGTGGGTAAAACGAGGTCAGGGTTGTGTGTGAAGATCTCGGGCTTGTAAATGTTGACCTGCGTGCCGTAGCCGACGGCTGTCAGGTTGCGGTCGGAGATGGAGAGCGAGGTGCCCGGGACGCGCAGGTGATGCGTGTGGATTTCTTTGAACATGCGGATGTCCCAGACAGACATGCGGCGGTCTTGCGATGTGCTGACCATGTATGTGCCGGATTTGTCGACTGCAAGACTGCGGACGGGGCCGTGGTGGGGGAGGAGTTTGACGAGGGGGGATGCGCTGTTGGGTGACCATAATGTGACGAGGCCTTTTTGGTGTCCAACATGTAAGATGGCGTTGTGTGGATTTTGTACGAATGCTGTCGGCGGGCCGAGTTTTGTGTATAGCTCGCCCAGCGACTGGCCGGTCGAGACGTCTGTGTATCTGATAATACCGGCGGTCGATATCGAGGAGAGGAGGAAGTGGTAGGGTAGGTACTCGAGGTGCGTGGCTTCGGAGTGGTTCTTGAGCTGATGTATCTCTACGCCGTCGCCGCCGTAGATGTACACGCACTTCTTCTGGGCAACCGCAAAGTTCTTCTGGTTGCTAACGTGCAGCCATCGTGCGTCCCGTACCGTCTCATTCAGTTGTAGTTCGCAGCCCAACTTTCCGTCCCTCCAGTCGAAAGTCGCGACATGACCTTTCCTCCCTGCGATTAACAGATCGCGTCCATTTCTGCTGTACTCGCACACATCATATGGTCCTAGTCCGTCTAGTCGTAGTTCGAAACCCTTCTTTGCTGTCTCTGTCCCAACTGCAGCCTTGATCTCGTCTTGTCGAACCTTGTATGTCCTTTCCAGCTCATGCTCTGTCTCCAACAACCCTTCGTTGTTCTCCAGCAGAATTTCAACATTCTTTGCCTCTATCGCTGCCTGCTTGTTCTTGTTCTCCAGTAACCGCAGATTTGACCTCAGCTTCTTATCCTTCACAGATTTTGGCCTGATTCTATCGCCCCTTCCATATTGCTTCGTGGCCTCTTCTGTAAATAGCGCGACTGCCCGGGCATCTTCATCGTCTATGGGCGCGCCTTTTTGTGATTTGCGCTGGACTTCGGTGGATTTGGGCTTGGACCCTCGCTCGGTGGCCATATTGGTGGCCGTAGAATGCAACTATCGTGTTTCAAGTCGGAATTTATGCTGGAGACCGAGGATCCGCACCACGGAGAAATCGTTGAGGTCGAAAACGAGTGTTGCGCAAATGTGTTGGTGTTCGCCGCAACTTCCTACAAATTAATTTCTGCCGCGGTCCACCGCGCTCACCGCTTTCATCTCGAACTCTTGGCAGCGCTAGCACTAGATCGGAGTACCACGACGACCTTCATTCGACGCCCATCACAAGCATCATTGGCCAGGATACGCGACATCAAATGCCATTCTCAGGGCTCACCCTTGAGCGTTTCTGTAGTGTATAGGCATCATAAGAACCAGGTGGCTACAGCGTCGAGGCCGGCTTATTACCCAAATGGGCACACGTGCGGGGCACGACCATAGTATATCGCCGATCCTCGAAGAAGCAAACTAAAAGAATGCACCAAGAAGCCTGCAAGGCTTTGGCTAATTAGGCGCAAAGCAGGGCAGCTTTTGACTAGCACTAATAGACTGACCGTACGAGTCGTGCATGATCTTCCTGATATTACAAGACGACAACTGACTTTGCACAGTTGAAATTCAGCTTCAAGACCACCTGAGCATTGACTCCAACCTGGCTCCCCTCTCTCTTATTCGACACGCTTGCTGATAAAAAGGTGCCATGAGGCCTTGCGACTACTAAATTTAGTCTTGGACGCAAATTCAGCCTCGCTGGGGTATCGCAAGACAGCGAATGAACGCTCATGATGAGCTGCACAACGAGCTCAAACAGGGGCATCTCATTGCATGTTGCCTGCTGTCCCTTTGCCCACATTGATTTTGAACATCACATTTCCCAGCGCCTCTCTTCTCTTCCGCCTCGCGGCCCTTCATAGACGCGTCGACAACGCTTTCGTACATCTCAGGAAGTCGCCAAAAAGGATACCACCAAACTAGTCAACCAACCTTTGGAACTACTTGCACGCTTTTGACGCTCCTGAAGGCCTCCAGGATCCGCTATCCTGTCTCAGCTCATTGCGGTCATTCCGAGCTGTCGATAATCACAATGCCGAGCCATTATCCTAACGAGACCTATTCAATCGGGACTTATCCAACAGGCCTAATCCTAACAGGAC
The DNA here is from genome assembly GCF_010093625.1 of Macroventuria anomochaeta. Taxonomy (NCBI): domain Eukaryota; kingdom Fungi; phylum Ascomycota; class Dothideomycetes; order Pleosporales; family Didymellaceae; genus Macroventuria; species Macroventuria anomochaeta. Next base: position 796,324 of record NW_022985370.1, read on the forward strand.
TTATAACGGGACACCAACTCGGTTACCTTCAAGCGGAATGATACGCCGAAGACTTCCCGGCCAGCAAGCTCCATCAGTGGCGTCTAAGTCAATGATAGACCACCCTTCTTCTGCCTCGTTCGGGCTAGCCTGTGGGAAAGCCCCGTCCTGTCAGGGTCAAGTGCACCACTACGCTCGGGATCTTTTAGGCTTCCAGGCCAGCCGGCCTCATCAATTGCGACGAAATCCATGCAAGATCTCTCCTCAACAGCATTCGAGCCGGTCTACGAAGACATCCCATCAGCATTCACGGAAGCTGAAGTACGCAAGACAACATATCGCATCCGCCGATTTCTGCTTTCAAATCTCGTGTTCACTTACGATATACGCCGGAACTCTTTCGTTACTATCTGATCGAGGATATGGTCTGCGGCTCATATGAGCTTGATGATGACGATGAGTGGTATTTGACCTCACTCGGATCATGCCTTCGTCTTGCCTGTGACAGAGTTCGACAAAACCAGCTCAGTCTGCTAATCGCAGATGACTGTAGAAGAATTACTGAGGACGTCCTCATACCAGCAAGGAGGCTCAACTTCAAACCCGAGTATCTTTGCGAACAACTCATATCGTTCGCTGAGCATAGATTCAAACCTGGCAAGCGACAAAAAACGGTCTGTTACAACAAGGCGACCAAGAAGTACAGAATCTGCGCACGCGATTGGAATGGCGAAGAAGCCCGAGCTCACCTCGCACAATGTCTTGTCTCGGACGGCTGCGTTGTCTCGGAAATTGCACCGAGGAACTACAAATTATGGTTAGAACATGCATCTCAGACTTTAGCAAGAAACACTGCAGAAAGGGCATGAATATGGGTAGTGTTGAGAGGAAGATTCACTTCCAGCAACACACTCGGCGATTGCTGCAGTACGTGAGACGCCGCAACCAGATCAGAGAAAGGCCGTCGCAGGTACCGCTACGACACGGGTCAAAGTCTGCTCCTTCATATCAGCAATCGGCGCTTGACAGCCTGCAAGGTCCTTTAAGCGCAAACCCGAACGCACTTCGAGAAGAGGATGAAGAGGAAGATAATCGCAGTACCCCGTCAACCCGAACTCCTTGAATGCCTCCACAGTCTATGCTAGCAAGTGGGACGTTGTCGCCGTTGTTGGAAATTACGTCCAGGTCTAAAACTTCGTTTCAGTACATTCTTGCTATGGCCTGATGTTCGTGTGAAACTGACGCCAATGAGCAGGACATCGTTGCTGTCACCGAGGCTCACTTCTTAGCCTGAGCTGCCATATGTATACGATGCTCGTCCAGAACAGATGAGGGTATATATGTGCAGATCTGCTTCGCTCGCGTGGTAGTGTTGACAAATCTCATACTCTATGAGTTCGTTCCCAGCGAAGTCTTTCCCTTCATTCACCATACAGCGAAGCCCATGGTCCCGCATCTACTTTTTCGCCTGCTCTTCCATGTGCAACCGATGTGAGTCCAACGTCGGGGAAGGTATGCTGGACATGATCTTTTCCACCTGCTGAGGAAGGTCGAAGACATTGGCGCACTTCGAGTGAGAGTGGAGACCATTCCCAAAAAAATCTGAACGCTCCCAGGAATAGTGTGCATCACCGACATGCAATACGTAATTAGCCATATCCATGTAGTTATCTTCATCGAGTGCGCGTATCTTGACAGAGCTGAGAATCAGAGCCAGATGCCTAAGAGAATACGCTGCATGTTTGACGCCTTCGCGTCGTGGTAGATATTTATGTTTGAACAAGAATGATGTATAGGAGCCGAGAATCATGGCGTGGCATTGATCGTTAGATCTGCTTCTAGTGCAAGTGGACTTGAGGAGCCTGTTCAAAGCCTTGTAAACCGCATTGTTGAGGTCTACAATGGCATTTGCGCGAAGCCATAACATGTTATCTAAAGGATGTGTTAGCGGCAGTTTCTAACAGTGAGGAGAGGAACAGTGAGGAGAGGAACAGTCTGCTTGTGCGGAAATATTCCGTACTCACCAAGTAGATCTGGTGGCACATATTGCGGCAAAGGAACACCATGTATCACTGGAAGTCCCTCTTTGTCCAGAGATATTGCTTTGACAATATGTCGCGACAGTGTCTCAAAGCTATTGCTATAGCCAAAGGTCCATGCTATGAAAAACCAAGAGGGGTCGCAATTCTTCAGAGTTGCCACATCCAGGAAAGTGTTTCTGGGCCCAGCCGTGCAGGTCGAGAAACGGTCGAATAAGCGTGACAAGGTCGTATGTATCACACGTGACGGCAAGGCACAACAGCGCTTCTATATCCCACGTCTGCGGCTTTGGGAAGGTCGTGAAAACGGAGATGAGCGATCTTGAGCACTATGAGCATCGCTCCCGGGTCGTCATCAGGTAGCGATATCTCGATGGCCTCGCTCTCGATCCAAAATCGATCGAACACCGCTCTCCATACAGGGCTGGCCAGACTCATGACTGTCTTCAAGACTACAATGGGCTGTTGACTGCCTCCGTCCCTGCCCACCAGAAGCGTGGCATCACCATAGCACGATCGTTGCTTCTCGCCCGGAGGAAGAAGTGATAGCTGGCGAGCTCTCGTCTTCGCTTTCAGAAGGCATTATTGGAACTCCACCTCAGGAGCAAGCTCAGTCTTTCCTTGCTGACGGATAGCCAGCCTGTAGTAGCAAATAAGGCTATGTGATGAGGGGTATCAGCTGTTAGACGACGAATCGGCGGTTATCAGGCTTTCATGAAACAGGCACTCAATTGGCCGAAGAGGAAGCACCGAGAAGCCAGAACCACCAGCATTCGATCGTGTCAATGTTTCCATGCCGGAAGGAGAGGATGAGACCTGTCGTGTGGTGTCGACAGGAGCAGCCCAAACATTTGGTACGCTAGCATCTGTTGGGGAAAGGTTGCCCCTCCTGCAGCTGCTAACAAGGCTGTCAACGTTACATGCCTACACTACAAGCTTCCGTCATTACGAAGATGCGACGACTCCCATCCAGATGACCAGTCTGCCTGGCACATTCAGGCTGCCATGGTGTTGTTGAGCGCTTGCAAGCGCCGCAAATTGTCCGACTGGAGCGGCACAGCTCGTAATGGCGCTGGAGCCTGCGCATTGCCACCACGGACACCAGCATGAGCAGGCCTGCACTGTACGACACATGTATACAAGTACAACTTGTGACGCATGGAGTCGCGAGATGCCCCATCTATACATGCTACTAAGAGCAGTATTCAGTGATGATTTCTCTCAAACGCCAACAGACCAGCATTGAGTCTGATGGTCGCGGACAGAAGAGAGCTTGCAGCAACCGGTTTCCCTCGAACCTTGTTCAAGAAGAACAGGCGACTGGGTTTCAGAATTCGACGACCCCCTCCATGCAAGCACTATTTGTGGTGCCAAAGCGTTGCATTCACAAGATTGTGACCGCTTGCAATCTGGCACAGGCCACATGTTGTGCGTGCTTGGATGCGCGCCCTGATGGCTTTCAACTTTCTGCGCTACATGGACGGACACGCCTGGGGGTTGGCAGTACTACTGTTCTGACTGTCAAGGTGCGGCAACGACTTGCTCTTCTCGTGGTCTTTACTGATCCTCGCCGAGAATATTGGGACGCCCAAGATAACCTGGGTCGTCGTCATCGACGACCACCAGGTGTGCTCGGAGCCAAGGAGGACGTGCTGGATGTAATTAGAGTCAGCTATGGGGTTGGGGATATCGACATAACCCGTTCCATGGATTTGATATGGGACGGCTTGAAGGCTGAAGTAGCACGACTAATGCGGTGCCATCCAAGCCAGCTCATCGTGAGCGATATCGCTGTATACAAGGGAAGAGTGGTGCCTCAGATGTCGGACGACAACGCCCTGACATTGGCTACGCATATAAGGTTCAGGTGTGTCACCCATGTGGAGCCCGAAGACGACGAAATGGGGGATGTGCAGTACGACTGAACATAACATTGCGACTCGACGGTGCGTTCGTCTGTGGAGGTCGTCCGTTGAATCGTCACTTGTGTTCTGATCAGCAGCATCGCATGACCAGACCAAGACTCAAAATGCAACAAGTCCTTCCAAGATGCCAAACTTGCTTCGAAGCGGATTGCAAAAGTGCATGCACGAGGCAAGTTTATCATGATTACCAGGGTCTGGTGTCAGCCAACCGAAACGTGAATTTGCCGAAGTTGCACAAAGTTTCGGCGGCGACAGATCATCTTTTCGCAACCCGACTACAATCTAACCTCCAAATTTCTGGTAGACGCACCCTTACGGCAGAAAACTTGCTCGCATTGCGTCGCCGAAGGGTAAGCAGATGACACAGGCTCTGTTCTCTGCACGAGACTGTGTTTTGCCAATCTTGATGGATAGACAGGGGAATGTCCTGGGCGTGACTACATCATCGACTGACGATCATTAAGGTCCACCCAACGAGCCTCGAAATACGACAATGTCTGATTCAGAGCGAATCAGATGACTAGCAATCCAAATCAGCAACTCGACGTGGTTGTGAGGTTTTCGGTAGGCCCCTTCGAGTACCTCCAAGCTCACTATCGGACATGACCGCAAACTTCGGTGGCGGCGAGTGTCGCGCTGGGCAACGTCTCTCGAGCCAGCCGGTACTTTTGGTGTCCCGCTTTGACCTCGCCCATCTGTCGGATTTGGTGCCGTGATTCACGGAGGGTCAGCCTCGAGGTGACCATAGCTTTATCTGTTCGCATCACGAGCGCAGAAGCCATGAGATGCTCCCTTGAGAAGCTGCCCAAGTGGCCATGACCCAGTCACACATCGATCGACTAGGCGTTTCACACACCGCATCGGCGTCCGTTGAACCAACATGTCGGACCTCGCAGGCGCCAAGACAAAGCTTCTTTCCATGTGCTTGTGGCTATAGCATTGGCTGAGTCTGATCATACAGGAAACGTCGGCTCCGCTTTTGTCACTTTCGTACCTGGACTTCTGCTCTCGACATAGAAAGCGCTGTGCCACCAGAGTAATTCTGCTTCTATAAAGACCACCATGGCTCCTCACGAACAAAACCGGCTTCGACCTCCTGAACCCCCGAATTTTTGACAATCAATTACGTGGTTGTCGATGCATTGACGTGAGCTCACGGCAAAGAGTGGAGCGTGTCCAAATCAGCTGAATCCAGACATCCGAGCTTCGTCGCCATCCTATGTCTTCAGCTGCTGGGGTACATTTCAGACCTCCACCAATCATTGAGTGTATCTCGCAAGGCAACTGTCTCGGCATTGGGCGGAAAGTCTTCAACCCTCACCAGATCTGCACCAACTGTCTTACGCGACACGACCCTCAACAGCTACGTACCTGGGCTAACAATAACCGTACAGCACTCGCTCTCATTGACGAAGAGGTCCGTCGCAAGCATACTGTCAGGCAAAACATCGAAGCACACAGTCGCTATCTCTGCGCCTTCGAAGACCCAGACTTCGAGTACCGCAGGTGGCGGCGGCGTGACTTGAACCTTCGAGGGACCCGCCTCACCTGCAAAGTCGTCCGCAGGAAAGGAGCGGCTTGTGCAAGGTGTTGGAGGAGGCATCTGCAGAAGATTGGCATCGTACAATACTTCACGCCAAGTGGGTTATGTCATGAAGAAGCGGACAAAGTCGTGTCGTCGAGGTCGGTAGGATTGGAGGAAGAAGAGGACGGCGATGTGGAAGGCTACAACGAGATCCTAGATTGAAACAGAAGACCCGTCGCTTGATGGTACGTACTCCCTTTCCCACATTGGTTGTTACTAACAGAGAAGTGTGCAGTCCGAATCCGACGCCCCACCAGATATGCTGGGCCCACCACCAAGGCCTCATTGTGCTTTTGGAACCGCCTGCAATTCTCGTCCAGAAGGACAAGAAAGAGGTCCGAATATTTGCGCCTGGTGCAAGAACATGAGCTTCGATGCTCTATACGAGCGAGCAGCGTCTCATCCTTACAGACGCCATCTGAACCGTCTTATTGATGCATACAAGCATCAGCTTGAGCATGACAGCAACGAACGCATTAGCAAAGGATGGTCCAACCTCTGCGCCTGTAAGAATCCGGAATACCGCTTCGACACGTGGCGGCGCAGCTTCAATCCTAAAGACACTCGGCTGTGTGGCACAGTGCGGCACCGTGGCCAGCTATGCGCGCGCTGCTACCAGAAAGCTCAGGAGCAGGGCTGCCCTTGGCTCGCAGAGTTTGATGGAGATAGACTTGGATTCCCGTGCGTATTTGAGGACCCCCGGCTGAACAGAGCTGTCGACCGTAACTGGAAGACTGGTCCATTGGACGATCAGGGAAATGCAGATTCACACTGGGAGAAGGACCCACGGAGGCATGGTCGATGTGGAAGGAGGAGAGAAAGAAACAGCCTGTGTCAGCGATGCTTCAACCGCATGTGTGAGATCAAGAGGTTTGGAAGATACTTTGACCCTGATTGGGGTACACTACGCCAGAGCTTCGGGCTGTGATCATGTTGATGGACGACTATTGCGAGCTGGTGTCTGTACGCTTAAGAACGACAAACAGAGACGATGAGCATCCAATGGGTGGGGCATAGATGAAGACCGCAAATCAGCTCTTCTTTTCAATCTTCTCATACCCAACTTGGGATTTCCCAAATCGAATATCTTAAAAATTCAACTTGAACACTCGAGTCCTATCCAGAACTTCATGATCGCACGAACGAAGTGACGTCAGAGGGTGAAAATGGCCTGTAGACTCTCCCGATTGCGCGTCTTGAGGTTTGAGTCAGTTTTAGGACTTGAATAGGGGCGAGGATTGCGGCACCGCTCCCAGCTAAACCATAGAGGTTGGTGAGGCTGCCCTGACAAAGGAATGACAGTTCGATGCATGGCAGAATGAGGCTAGTGCGGGGCTCGATTCGAACGCCTCCGACTCTCCGCCTTCGGTATCAATAAATATGAATGGACGACTCATCGCAACCCTGCAACGCCAATTTCTCCAGCAATCCTTATTATCCGAACGTGACTCACGTTTGTTTGCACCTTATAGAGGTCAATTCGCCTTTACGACTTGCTAGACAAGTTTTCTCTCATACTCGACTCATAGCCCACGATGGAGCACATTAAAAAGACGTTTGCACAATGCAAGAAGGAGGGCAGGGTAAGTTAAATTAGTCCAATTGTTGTGAGAATGAGTGTTGACAATGACATAGTCTGCCCTCGTCACCTATGTGACAGCAGGTTACCCCACTGCTCAAGAGACGCCCGACATCATGCTGGGCATGGAAGCTGGTGGTGCAGGTATACACGACTCACACGAGCAATAAGTGCACGAGAATCAGTCAATTGACTTATGTAGACATCATTGAGCTTGGAATGCCCTTCACCGACCCCATCGCCGACGGTCCCACGATCCAGACCGCGAACACCCAGGCTCTGAAGAACGGAGTCAACACCGCCGATGTCCTCCAGATGATCCGTGATGCGAGGAAGCGCGGTCTCAAGGCCCCCGTTATGCTTATGGGATACTACAACCCTCTGCTCAGTTACGGCGAGGAGAAGATGCTCCAGGACGCAAAGGAGGCAGGTGCTAATGGATTCATCATGGTCGATCTGCCGCCTGAGGAGGCTCTGCGCTTCAGGAACTTCTGCCGCAACTACGGTCTCTCCTACGTTCCATTGATCGCCCCAGCCACCTCGGAACACCGCATGCGCGTCCTCTGCCAAATCGCCGACTCGTTCATCTACGTCGTTTCCCGCATGGGTGTCACCGGTGCTTCCGGATCCATGAATGCTGCTCTTCCCCAGCTTTTGGAGCGCGTTCACAAGTACTCCGGCAACAAGCCGGCCGCCGTTGGTTTCGGTGTCAGCACCAGGGATCACTTCCTGAGCGTTGGTCAGATTGCTGAGGGTGTCGTCATCGGCAGTCAGATTATCAACGAGATTGCCAAGTCTGAGCCTGGAACCGGCGCAAAGGCTGTCGAAGCGTACTGCGATAAGATTTGCGGTAGGAGCAGCCGTGAGACCACCCGCGAAGTTGGCATTGTTGAGGCCATCGACGGTGCCAAGGAGCCCACTGGTGTACACGTCGACAAGGTCATCACTGATGCCGACACCCCCGACGGTCCCGGACTTGCCGATCAGCTGGAGGCATTGAACACCAACAGCGATGACTTCGACGAGGAGCATGCGCTGCCTCCCCGTTTCGGCGAATTTGGCGGTCAATACGTACCTGAGTCGCTCATGGACTGTCTTTCCGAGCTTGAGAAGGGCTTCAATGCAGCGATTGAAGACCCCAAGTTCTGGGAAGAGTACCGATCGTACTACGACTACATGGGCCGTCCCGGGCATTTGCATCTTGCAGAGCGTCTAACGGAGCATGCTGGAGGTGCGAACATCTGGTTGAAGCGTGAAGACCTGAATCACACCGGAAGTCACAAGATCAACAACGCGCTTGGACAGGTTTTGGTGGCCAGGAGACTTGGAAAGACCGAGATCATCGCCGAAACTGGAGCTGGTCAGCACGGTGTTGCAACTGCCACTGTCTGCGCCAAGTTTAACATGAAGTGCACCATCTACATGGGTGCTGAGGATGTCAGGCGCCAAGCTCTAAACGTTTTCCGCATCAAGCTGCTCGGTGCTTCGGTCGTCGCTGTCGAGGCTGGCTCTCAGACCCTCCGTGACGCAGTCAATGAGGCTATGCGCGCCTGGGTCGTCAACCTGGACACCACTCACTACATCATTGGATCTGCGATTGGTCCTCACCCTTTCCCGACCATCGTTCGTACTTTCCAGTCCATCATTGGTAACGAGACCAAGCAGCAGATGCAGGAGAAGCGCGGCAAGCTTCCCGATGCGGTTGTAGCCTGTGTTGGCGGTGGTTCCAACGCTGTTGGCATGTTCTACCCCTTTGCCAACGACCCTTCAGTCAAGCTTCTTGGTGTTGAAGCTGGTGGTGACGGTATTGATACCGACCGCCACAGCGCTACCTTGTCTGGAGGTACCAAGGGTGTACTTCACGGTGTCCGCACCTACATCCTGCAGGACAAGCACGGACAGGTCAGCGAGACTCACTCCGTCTCCGCTGGTCTCGACTACCCTGGTGTCGGACCTGAGCTGGCCAGCTGGAAGGACAGCGACCGTGCTAAGTACATTGCTGCAACTGATGCTGAAGCCTTCATTGGTTTCCGTCTGGCGTCTCAGTTGGAGGGTATCATCCCTGCGCTTGAGACTGCTCACGCCATCTACGGTGCGATTGAGCTGGCTAAGACCATGACCAAGGACCAGGATATTGTTATCTGCGTGTCTGGTCGTGGTGACAAGGATGTGCAGAGTGTTGCTGAAGAGCTGCCCAAGCTGGGTCCTAAGATTGGCTGGGACCTGAGGTGTAAGTTTTATCCATCTTCAATCTCTGAAGCTTTTGCTAATAATGAGTAGTCTAAGCGCCCTCAACACCAAAGCCTCAACAGCTCACTTCGGCAAGCTTGCGCTTTGACAGCCGTCAAGCCAGCAATATCCTCGGATCATAGACAGCAATGAAAACTACACCTGCCTTTCCGATCATTCAACTTTTCCGTGTTTCTCACTGTTCCAAAACAACTTCCGTGACTCCTGGTCAACTTGAAGAATCGTGGCGTGAGCAAGTAACCGACCGATAAGGCTGCTCGGTTACTTCCATCAAATGCTGTTCAGATGATTGGCTGCCTCCCGGGAGGGCCTCAGCAGCGCCCGAGTCGTGAGCTTTGACGTCTGCGACTCCAGATCTCCAACCATTATGTTTGCAGCGCAAGAACGACAGACGATGCGTGCAAGATCACCAAAATAACGGCAACTATACAGGCTACATGCTTCCAGTAGCTGTCGGTATCAATCCCACCTCAACGCGCTTGACACTACTTGCGTACGACCAGAGCGCCCGGATCTCCATACGCGCTTCGATGCAACCGAGGATTATCTCCATCACTAGGAGGGGCGCCGGGTAGCTAAGTTAGCGCCACTGACCTGCACTTTCCGACTATCAATGTCGTCTTAGACGTCTTTCTTTGATTTCGTTCTTCAGACGTTCTCTCTTCTCTGCATTGTACCTTCATGATGCGGGCATTTGCGCGTGCTGTTCAGCGGCAGAGGTTCGGTGCTCGCAACTCGCCCTTCCACCAGTCTAGAAAACAACGCGGATTTGCCTCTATAAATGCTCAGGATGTCAAGGGGTTGACCGTCATTGACCATTACTATGAGTACGATTTCGGAACCTTTATCGCGAATATATACCGAACATTGCTAATTCCACTTAGCGCTCTCGTCGTAGGAGCAGGAGGCGCCGGCCTCCGCGCCGCCGTGGGCCTTACAGAAGCCGGACTGAAAACAGCATGCGTATCGAAGCTCTTCCCGACACGATCCCACACCGTTGCCGCACAAGGAGGCATCAATGCCGCGCTCGGCAACATGACAGAAGACGACTGGCGTTGGCACATGTACGATACTGTTAAGGGCTCCGACTGGCTCGGCGACCAAGACGCAATCCACTACATGACTAAAGAAGCCATACCTGCGGTCGTCGAGCTCGAGAACTATGGCATGCCGTTCTCGAGAACGAATGAGGGGACTATATACCAGAGAGCGCTGGGTGGGCAGAGCTTGAAGTATGGCAAGGGTGGTCAGGCGTATAGGACGGCTTGTGCGAGTGATCGCACAGGACATGCTATGTTGCATACGCTCTATGGGCAGAGTTTGAAGGCGGGCGTGCAGTTCTTTATTGAGTGGTTTGCGCTGGATCTCATCATGAGTGAAGGGAAGTGTGTGGGTATTACGGCGCTGAATATGGAAGATGGGACGTGTCATCGCATGTTTGCTAAAAACACTGTTCTGGCGACGGGAGGTAAGTGCAGTCTTGAATCTACCATGGGATGGAAGAACTACGGCTGACGGTGGCAGGCTATGGTCGAGCATACTTTAGCGCAACGAGCGCGCATACGAGCACTGGCGATGGGAGTGCTATGGCTTCAAGAGCAGGGCTGCCGCTTCAGGATATGGAGTTTGTGCAGTTCCATCCCTCTGGTATCTACGGCGCGGGCGTCCTGATCACAGAAGGTGCACGCGGCGAAGGCGGATACCTCCTGAACTCTGAAGGCGAACGTTTCATGGAACGTTACGCCCCAACAGCCAAGGACCTTGCATCACGAGACGTGGTTTCGCGGTCTATGAACCTCGAAATTATCGAGGGTCGAGGTTGTGGCGAAAGGAAAGACTTCATCAACTTACAGCTATCACATCTACCGAAGGAGATCATCCATGAGCGTTTACCGGGTATCGCTGAAACGGCTGCAATCTTTGCAGGCATCGACATTACAAAGGAGCCTATTCCGGTCCTACCGACTGTACATTACTGCATGGGTGGTATTCCGACAAACTACCACGGCCAGGTCCTTGACGTGAAGGACGGAAACGACCAAGTCGTTGATGGATTGTACGCTGCGGGCGAAGCAGCATGTGTCAGCGTACATGGCGCGAATCGACTCGGCGCCAACTCCTTGCTTGACATCGTAGTGTTCGTGAGTCACACTTCATCTCCATCGTTGTCCCAATACTAACATCCCTCCAGGGCCGAGCAACAGCGCTCCACATAGCCGACAACCACACCCCCGGGGCAACCCACAACCCCTCCGAAAGAAACATCGGCCTCGACTCTATCAGCGAAATAACCACCTTTCTTGACTCCGCCGGCTCCACACCCACTTCCTCCCTGCGCTCTGACATGCAATCCACGATGCAAAAAACCACCGCTGTATTCCGCAAGCAAGACTCCCTCACGCAAGGAAACTTGCAACTCTCTTCCATCGAATCGTCCTTCAAGCGGGACTTGGGCGTCACCGACAAGAGCCTGATTTGGAACACGGATCTTGTGGAGACGCTTGAATTGAGGAATCTGTTGACGAATGCGGTGCAGACGAGTAGGGCAGCGTTGACACGGACGGAGAGTAGGGGGGCGCATGCGAGAGATGACTACAAGGAGAGGGATGATAAGGATTGGATGGTGCACAGCTTGACCTGGCAGAAAGAAATTGGTGACGAGGTCAAGTGGGGTACGAGGGCAGTTACAATGGGGACGTTGGATGAAGATGAATGTAAGAGTGTGCCGCCTGTTAAGAGGAGTTATTAGAGAAGAGCGGGGTAGTAAGGTACAATAACAGTCTTGCTTATGCATCGGCAAAGTGGATTGAATCTTCTATGGAGTACTGTAATAACGGGTTGAAACGCTCAAACTCGCCAACGGGAGTATAATGGTATACAACTATACAACGAAATCACACCACGTTCTGAACTGCATCCATTCCTCAGTACGGCGTAGTAACTCTTGCGTCGTTTGGCCTGCGTTGTGTTTGTGGGTGAAGGTATGATTCTGGGGGCCTATTAGGCAGGCTAAAATCGAAAAGATCAGCTTCTTGGTCTATGGCAGGATGAATGTCTTGTTCTCAGGAAATTCACTTACAATCGAGGGTACTAGCTATCCATGAACTCGTGAGGCAGTCATGACCGACCACGGGACGGTGTTGATTGATATGTTTGGCACGGGAGTTCTTTGATGTCTAAGAAGACTGGCGAGCAAGCTGAAGAAGCTAGAGTAGTGCTGATTGTCTTCATGTTCAGAACTTATGTTCTGTCCTGGCTCTATTATTCATCCTCGCTACGAAACTTACCACGGTATACTTGACAGAAGGCGCTGCTGGCTGATTTAAGGTTGCTAGCGGGCTTGGCTCTTCCTCTGCAGTGGGTTGCTGAGAGGCGGAAATACATAGCCATAGCCTGATGCTTGCGGTCAATTTAGCCAATGTGCATGAATGCCTTCAGCGTGACCGACCCCGTGCTGTTTTGATCATAATATCCAAAGATTGACCGGTCCACATGCGTTGGCGTTGGTGCTACGTACGACCAATCATCACTGATTTCTGCAAGTTGCAAGCCGCAATCCTCCTGGATGGATCTCTCGCACATATCAAACCACTCGGTAGAGAGCGCGTGGGTTCATAGTTAGATAGGTCGTAAGCAAGTCCATTCTCAAACAACTGGAGCAATGCAAAATCGCCAAATCGAGTTTACAAGGAAGCTACCTGCGCTTCATCACCCAAACATACAACATCGCTTATGGACCGTCTCCTGCTCTACAATTACAAAACTACTCAATCATCCCAGCAGACCTTCAGCGCTACACAACAGTCAGTTAACCACCTCAAAATCGAAGGATAGGGTCATGACTTACCACAAGGGAACGGGAAATACATATCCCAATTCTCCGTCAAATACGCATGATACGGATACTTCTCACCCGGATACATCTTCTTCTCGACCTTATGCAACTTCCCCTGATCGCCCAACGCAGGCCTCAAATTCTTCAACTTCGCGACCTCCTTCAGCATACACGTCAATGTGACCTTAGCCATTGGCAGCCCTAAGCACTGGTGTGGCCCGTAGCCAAGGTGAATGTAGCTGTCCATCGGCCTGTTGAGGTCGACTTCATCGGGGTTGGGGAAGATGGTGGGATCGTGCGATGCAGCGCGCAAATTGACGAAGATCTTGTCGCCGGCTTTGAGGTTGAGCGTGCGGCCGGAGTCAGTGACGGTGGTGTCTTTGGCGGTTTGACGGATAACTGCTGTTTCGCCAGCCAAGCGCGAGCCTTCGAGGAGGTAGCGCTGGAGTTTCTGGAAGGCGGGTTCGCTTTCGTCGTGGGCGAGTTTCTGGATGTCGGCCCAGTGCTTGTGGCCCGCACCAAGGAGGTAGTATTCAAGTGTTTGACCAAAGAGTTGGCCTTGGTTCGATACCATGCCGCCTGCTGTGCCAAGGATGTGGCCCCAGACAAGCTTCTCGGGCTCAATGCCGGACTTCAACAAGCGCTCGATGAAGTGAATACCATAGCTCTTGAGCGCGGAGTCATTGGGCCAGATGGCTTGTGTGATGCGTGACAGAATCCCGGAGCGTGCAATAGCTTCGACATTCTTAGCGACGACGTCACCAAGGACTTTTGTAGCCTCGTGTGCTTTGAGGTGCAGAGGGAAAGAGCGAGCGGGGTCGACATCGAAGAAGATGAGGGCAAAGACGCCCGACATCATGAGATAGAGCTCAGCTTCTGTGAAAATACCGTGGGGCCGCTCCTCGGTCTTGAGGGGCAGCATGAAGAGTTCAGCGCAAAAGTGCACATGTGCGAGGTTGCCAACATCGCGAATGATGTCGATCTGGTTGAAGTTGGAAATCTTTGCGCTCTTCTCGACAAGAAGCTCACGTGTCTTGGCCGTGTAGTAGCTGCGTACTTCCTTGTCCCAGTCGGCGACGTACAAGGCCTTCCTGACCATCTCGCGAGACTCGGCGTTCTTCTTGCCGTCGCCAGCGAGCATGAAGTCCCTCGAAGCAGAACCCATAATGTATTCCATGGCTTCGCCCCAAGTAACCTTGAAGGTCTCCTGATTTTTCATGATCTCGGTCGCAACTTTATACTCCTTGACAAGCTGTGGGTGCGAGCTTGTACTGGGCTTTGAGAAGTCGTAGAGCTTGGCCTTGCCCAAATCCTTGAGTGACTCTTCCATGGCCGACGGGATGGTGAGCGGGTAGTGCACGTAAACACTGTTGCTCTTGAAATGATTGGGGAAGGCGTGGAGGAAGAGTTTGTAGAACACACAGCCGTTGTCAACGCCAGTGTCAAAATTGACAAGTGAGTAACCCCAATTGGTCAGTGTTCGTGGGTTGTAGTCGTGTGTGTAGAATCGATCTCCACGAACAAGGGCTACAGCATCTGACAGTACGGCACGCGAAACCGTGTACGGTGGTGTCAGACCGGAACCAGGTGCCATAGCTTGCTTTGCATCTTCGACCACGATACCAGGGTAGATTTCGACCTTGTCTGGATGATCATACAAGTGCTTCAGCTGCTGCTGCACGTACTTGTCGCTGGTGATATCCTCGAAGGTTCGGTGCGGTTCCAGGTGGAAGTACTTCCTAAATTCGTTCAGCGAACCAAGGTTCCACTTTCGCGCTTGCTCGATACCCATCACTTCGATGGCACGGAAGACCGCAGGGACTCTGTTCGGACCAAAAGAGTTGGCACAGTCTTCGATACTCTGAGTGAGGATGTGGACGAGGTCGTCGTCGGGAAGTGTACCGTCGGCATTGCGCTTCAAGTTGGCAAAGTCGCGCTCCGATGGGTTTGCCTTGTAGTCTTTCTTGTAATACTCATGGAGCTTGCCCGTGAAATCGTCCTTTGTCAACGTTGTGGGATCCTGTCCTTTGAACACTTTATTCATCAGTTCTTTCGTCCATTTCTCATCACGGTCAGAGACCGTAGAGTGCCACCTGTAAACCAGGTTGAACTCAGCAGAGACCTGGTTTCCAATACCCATTGGGAGGTCCTTCACTTCAGCGCGAGGGTTAAGCTGCCAGTTGCTATCGGTTCGGTTGAGATCCAAGATGGTGCGGACGTAGTCGATGAGAATGATGTTGACGTACAGGCCGCACGTAATCAGGCGACCGGTTTGGAATAGGTCCTCATCATACTTGACCCAAGACGCATCCCACTTCGCCTTAGCCTTGTCATCCTCGTCCCCGATGACTTTAGGAGGCTCCGCAGAAGGTTTGGTGAAACGGCCCAACTCGTTGATTTTCGCCAGGTTCTCCACGACGTGATTGTGGAACCGATTGAACATAATCAAGATAGCACCTACACCGGGAGGGAAGAACAACAGTCTGTTCTCAGAGAAACAGTCTGGGTGGATCTTTCCATCTTTCTTAGTCCTCATCTTGTCCTGCTCCGCTTGATTGCTTCCGTACAGAGGGGACAGATCCAAGTACGAACTTGTTAGTGAATTGGCGTCAAGGCCATCCTCGCTGTGCTCTGTGCGGAAGCAGTCGTGGATAATGATGGATGCAATGTAAAATAGCATACTCGAAATCCTGTTCGGATGCAGCTCGGCGTGCTTTCTGGTCATGATGCTGTCGAACACAACGCCGGCGTCTGGTCTCGCTGGTGTTTGCATCATGGAGGGCTTGACAGTCCTAGCGTAAGGCGTTCCCGCAGCACCGAGCTGAGGATGAATCAGACTGTTGTTGGATCCGTCCGCAGATCTGTACTGGTACTTTGCTCCAAGGTATGACTGTGGTGGATGCTCCAAATCGTTCCAGAGCTGTGTGACGAATGTGTTGGTCAAATTGTCTCGCATCTTCGAGCCGTCTGGCAGGGCTGCAGCTGTCCGGATGAGACCTTCCATGAGGTAGGTCTTGTCGTCGGTGTATCCGCCCATCATCTTGTCCTTCTGGATCTCGAGCAATGTCTTTACATTGTCGATGCCAAGGTATGATAGATCGCCCAGGCCGTCTGCAATCTTCTTCAAAACGGCGGGATCGTCTTCAGGCGCAATCTTTGAGCCATCTCCAGTGTCGGGGACTGGCGCTGCTGCTGCGCCGACGAGACCGGCCATCTTCTTGAAGGGGCTACCAAGCGCATTTCTCAGCTTAGTCAGTTCAGACGGCTCAGCGGCCTTTGGTAGTGATTTGCCTGTTCTGGTGTCGACATGTGCGTCCCAGGCGGCCTTTGCTTCTGCAGCCATGCTTGGTAATTGATGATACTGTCGAAACGGTGTCAGCGGTGTCCAGCGTCCACTCTTGCCTAGACGACACATCGGTTGACGCGGACGACACTGCCGTGATGTGCAGCGCACTTGCGAGAGCATTTTGAGCAGACATAGTGAATCTGATGGCTAAGGAAGGAGCGGACGACTTACATCTATTCAAAGACACCAACAACTTCAGCTCGAGGTACAAAGGTGTTCCTTGCCTTTTGCCTCT
Source organism: Macroventuria anomochaeta (assembly GCF_010093625.1). Lineage (NCBI taxonomy): Eukaryota > Fungi > Ascomycota > Dothideomycetes > Pleosporales > Didymellaceae > Macroventuria > Macroventuria anomochaeta. Next base: position 813,097 of record NW_022985370.1, read on the forward strand.
TTCGGGATATGTAAAGATTTAAGGTTCAGTATATACAGCTTACCGCAAGAAGTGCAAGGTAAGACGCTGTTCAGCACACAGGCGACGAGGCTGAGATATAAGTGTTCGTCTCTGATTCGAGACCAGGGTGATACTGCTTCGCTTGCAGCTGCAGTAGTGTGATTTCACTTACGAATACAACTCCCACAAGACCCGAGGAAGCAGCCTCTTAAATGGCTTTGTGGTCCTCCTACAAGACCAGAGGCCGACGATAGTGGCCATTGCGTCCTTCCAGGCTGACGATTTCGTCGGTCGTGGGGCCAAAAAGAGAAGTGTGTCGTCTCAGCCGCACGCGACCAGCTCAGCCCTCAGCGTTGAACGTGGAGCGCCGCGGTCCGCCAAACACCTTAGTGCACCAATGAAAATAATGGAATTGTCAGGGCATGCAGCTCGAAAAAGAGCAAATCGTCTGGCCCACGCCAATTGTGGGGTCCAATGCTGGGAATGACATCCTCTTTGTTCAGGAGCGTGCTGACACGCCAAACCAGAGGGGCACAGCCTGCCGGTGAAATCGAAGCTGCCTGATAAAAGGCAACCCATGATGTCAATTGCAAGGATCGGATTTATTGCAAGCTGTTGGATGTTCCTAGATGGTGGGAACGGGCAACGAGTGGCGGGAAGCTAGTGCCGCTAAATGCAGGGACACTACGGCAAGCCCAAAAGGCAGGCGCCGTGGGGCAGTTGGCAACGCCGGCGGTTCGTGCTAATTGCTGCATTGTGTCTCTGGATCAAAAGAAACGCAAGTGTGTACGAACAGGGTCATTCTTGATGGTGTGAGCAAGTCCCGGATTGTGGCAGCGACAAGACGGGAGCTGCCGAGGGAACTCATGAATGGTTGGTCAGGAGAGATCTGAGTTGCGCCGATGCTGACATCCCACATATCTACATTGGAGTCCTGAGTGAGCCTTGCGCCTAATCTCAGCTTGACCGACATCAATTGCCTTTTGTCCTCCCTATACATCTTCTCCTTACCCTTGGTTGCGGGACTCGATTCGCTGTGCGACAAGACACCAGCCCTCGCCCCCTGCATTGTGCTCCAAGCCACGTTCTCGGCCGAGCATGGGTATGTTCACCAGATGCCGGGCAGAAAGGCATACCTCTTGCGCTTGTACTTGTCGCCAAATTCCTTGCGGTACCTCTTCTCCTTCTTCCATGCCCAGACACCCATCTGGCCCACAGCAACGATGATAAAGATGACTGTGCTCAAGCTCCAGTTGACAAGTGCAACACCAATCCACGCAATCACCTCAAACATGTAGTTGGGGCATGTCACAAGGTTAAAGCCAAGTCCCTGTGGAATACCTCGGTCGGTGCTGCCTGGACGACGCAGGTTCTTGAGTGTCAAGTGTGTGCTGTAGTTGCAGATCTCGCCAATTGCGAACAGAGCCACACCAAGATATGTAATGAGAGGGTTCGATGCCCGAGCGGCGGGGCTGTTAGGTCCGTATGACCAGTATGCCAGGTTGAAACCGGACAGAACCCAGTAGTGGCCACTGTTCTTGACGATGTTGCGTGCAGGCATTGTCGCGGAGGAGAAGCGGTGGACGAAGAGGGTCTCGTACTCGCGCTTTGCGAAGTGAAGCACACACATGATGAGTGTGAGCTTCTGTAGCTGCGAGGTCGGGGCATTGGTGCCATAAATCCATGGGCGAGCAATGTACATCAACGGGTGGACGAGGAGAGGGCCGAGGTATTCGACGAAGAAGACGGTTCGCCAGGAGATCTGGGCACCTGTGTGGACTGATTAGTAATGCTCAACGAAGACCACTTGCAGAGAACGACATACCAAGATCCTTCACATCTATAGCACTCTTATTTCTCAAGCCAGTCTGGTGGATGGTAACCCCGGCAGCGTTGCGGATGGCTGATCCATCACTACCCTTCGTGACCCTCAATCGATGGATCGAGAATTTCGAGACACTCGCAATTTTGCGGAAGATCTCTGACGCAGGCGCATCAGAATCGACGGTGATGGACTCGGGGAGGCCCTTGATCGGGCGGCCTGGTGGGGTTGTCAGCCTTGCAAAAAGTGGAATCTAGGGATGGCACAGTCCCAATTGAGCTGTGGCACAGAGACACATACCACGCGGACGCACCACAAGAGTGAGAGGCGATGAAGACATTGTGGCTGATTCCTGCAATGTGTCGTTGTGTGCTCATGCGACATTTTGAGGTTTGTTGTTTCCTTGGCGAGGAGCCTCGGTACGTCATCCGGAACGGCTAGACTGCAGGAAGTTTATTGGCTACATTGACTTGCATAAAAACATCGAGCATGTAGTGTATTTTGAGTGCCTTATGAGGTCTATAGTTGATTTCTGTATCTAGTTTCCTTGATTTTCTTGAGAGCCCTGTGGGACCGTTCATTCGTCTATCAGCCCAGATCGACCACAATCTGCGACGCAGCTTCAGGCCCCATACATGCAACCAGCTCGCCAATGATGCCCTTAATCGAGTGAGGTTGACGTATGTCTCCGTCATCCCATGAGACAAGATGCTGCAATATATCAGTAAGAATGCACTATATCTGATCCAAAAGAAGCACTTACTTGAGCTTCGGCCAGCCGGCCCTTCACTCGAATCGGTGTTGATCCAAGATCCAAGGTACTCTTGATCTCGTCTTCTGTCATGACCCCGGGAATCTTCAAGTCAAAGAGTGACATCCCACTCTGGACTGCATTGCCAGCTTCGGCTGCTGTGGGTAGAGGAAATTCTGAGAGGTCGTCCTCACTAGGCGGGGCAGTATCATCGCCATTTCCATTTGCCGAAGCCGCTGAGTCCTTTCGTCCACACTCTCTTGACAATGAGGCGTATGTCTTCTTGTCAAGAAGGCTCTTTAACTCACCATCTAAGGGGTTCCAGTCATATGACTCTGGATCCAGGACGTGCTGAGGCTTGTAGTCACCCTTGTAACGCATCTTCGTGCAACTGTGGATGTAGTAGCCCATATAGTAGTACTGGTATCCACCTTCAAGCGCAAGAGCGGCCTCTCTTAAAGCACTCAGCTTGCCAAATTGCCACTTCTCGTAGTCTGAATGGTAGAGCATGTACACTCCACTAACGCAGTGCGGCAGCAAGTCCAGCACACCCATTGCAATCAGTCTACCGTCTAGTCGGTAACATTGATGGTAGGAACCAAGTTGCTGAGGCTTGCCGTTGACTTGTCGAGCGGTGCGCTGTAACGGAGATGTGCACAAGAAGCGCTTGAAACCCGACTGAGATATCTCGCTCGGCTTCTCCTTGTGGACATGTGACTGGTAGTTGCGGAAGAGCTCGAACTTCTCAGCTGTGAAGTCAGCCGGTTCGAGTTTCACCTCGAAACGGTGTGCAGGCTCTGGTGGCTGCTTAACATTGTCGAGATCAGCTCTGTGGATTTCCTCTAGAAGGTTGAAACCGTTCTTGAGGCGTGCTTTTTCCCTGACCAGGGTCAGTCGGGCGTTGTAGTCACCAAGATGCATGCACTAACCCTTTGGACACGGGGTGAAGCTTTGCAGCGCCCTTCTTGTACTCTTCGCCCAACACAAAGTCGTTCCACTTGTTCACAGTTCGTCGCTGGTCTTTCGACGGCTTCAACTCGGCTGCAGGCAGTCTACACTTACTTTAGTTGTCGCAGTGGATACTACCCTGCATGCAAAGCTTACCGGATCGTGTAATGTGGACAACAGTGACGCAGGACGTCAGGCTTGTAGAAGATAGTGCCTGACCTTCTCCACCCTCGATCCACCAAGCTCTGGTAGACGTCTACTGATAAGCTTTTTGACGAGAAGTAATAGCTGGCTCCTGATTATGTAAAGCTAGTCAGTATTGGAACGTTTGTAATGTTCTTCCGATTTCCTCCGTATGAGGATTGCAGACGATCAAGAGCAACGACGTGACGTGGCAGTCAGAAAAGGCAGGTACCCATATGACTCGCCCATTGTTGTTTGATCGTCAGTAATTGCGTATTTGCATTTACCTAGGCAAGCAGAAGGACGAAGATGAAGCTTGGCGGCAATGCATGCTCAGGTGCAAGTGTTAGACAACGCGCCAGTAGATTTGTTTCATGCAGCGCGAGGATGCAAATGGCACACGTGTGAAGGAGTAACCTTAGCGGAACATCAATTGAAGACGAAGCAAGTGCCGCGCCTGCAATTGTTTGCCAATGTCGATTATTTGGGCGGCCTGACCGCTCTGACAGCTTCATGCACGCGTGACTCTGGGTGACTGAAACGGGGAGATGAACGGAATATCCACATACGAGAATTGGGCCTCCGCTGGCCACTCGATGCATCTTTGCAGTATCCGCAGGACTCGCTACTGTAGCCTAGGAAGGAGCATCAGCAGTTGTGGTCGCGGGTCCAGGGATAGAGGCCGTGAAGTATGCAGTGTGCAAGACGTGGAGGACGGCTCTGTGTTCAGCCATATCCAGCCAGACAAGCACGGGCGGAATCCAGGAGAATGGTTGGAGCAGAACCTACCGAAGGGCTGCACGTACGAGAGGGCCATCCGAAAGCTGGCCTACAACGAGCTGCAGGAAGGGGCATAAGCGTGGGATTGGGTCAAGCGTTCAGTGGGGGCAGGCCAGAGCGGAAACGGCGTGTAGGCGCAACGAGGGCTGCTCGAGCGGTGGAGAGCAACGGCAGCCGTTATATGTAGAGGTGAATAATAGCTCCCCTGGCGGCGCCGACCTGTCAGAACAGTGCCCTTGGTTGCTCTACCGGCGCTGCTGGCTTGTCGCTGCTGAGCTGCGCTGCTTGCTGGCACGCTCGTACCTCTACGGAGCAGGCAGTTGGCGGGGTGCTGCAGGCTATATGGGCGATGAAAGTGTTGTATCACACAGCACGCGCAAACACACGGCGCCCACTGAAAAGCATGCAATTGCCCCCGTGATTCTGCCTCGCCCGACGTCATAGGCGGACTGTCTACTGCACTGCTGCTGCACTCTTGCCTGTCTCCAGTGAGTCGCAAGATTTTGCATGCGCCCTCTGCGGTCTCGCAGCTCTCCCCGGGCCCAGCGGGCGCTGGTTCGCTTGCTTGGCATGGAAACGCTCGATTTTCTATGCGGTCGAGCACCTAGCCTCCCACTCCACCTGTCTAATAAAACATCACCATGGCCTCTTTTACTACTCCCAGGGTTCTTCAACATCCTCCGCCCCGTTCCCCCCGGGACTGAGCAACCGTCGCCCCACCACGCTGTCACTACAGTCATCCCCATTCACGCTTGCCTAGTACCTCCCTACTGCTACGCACGCCCTCGCCCTTTTGCTCGGCTTCTTTCACCGCTATAGTGCGCCCTTGCCCCTCCGACCAAGCCCCTCCTTTCGAGCCTCCACTGGAGTTGTGAGCAAGTTACCCGCCTGCGGTGCTGCAACTTCCCTTCGCAGCCACTTTTTGACCGCCCAAACATGGCTGCCACTCAGCAGCTGCCCATGCAGTCGCGCACTGGTCGCGTGAACCAACGTAAGTGTGCTCACGAGACCTTTGGACTACCTCTCAAAAGCTCACCATTGTGCTGGAAACGTGTTCAGAAATGCCGTTTGCGGTGACCTTTCGCTAATTTCCCTGCAGGGTACGGTTCTCAGGGCGAACGACTAGTCGCAGGCGTTGTTCCGCTTTCCACCGACAAGTACTACGTGCTTCTCATCCAGTCCACACGACGCGGCGGCTGGGTCCTCCCCAAGGGCGGCTGGGAGCTCGACGAAGCAACCGCTCAGGATGCTGCTAAACGTGAGGCCTGGGAAGAGGCCGGCATCATCTGCAAAATCAGCTACGACCTCGGTATGATTTCCGAGAAACGGAGAGCCGACCAGCTTACAGCCACCGCACCTAAAGCCTCATATCACTTCTTCGAGGCCGTCGTCGAGAAGCAGGAAGCACAATGGCCGGAAATGCACAAGCGGTCAAGACAGTGGTTCACATATACCCAGGCACGCGAGGCTTTGGCGCCAAGGCCTGAGCTGCTTGACGCACTCGACAGGTGTACCATGCACCGGTAGAAGGTGCCATGGTGTCTGCAGGCGCAGCAACGTACACTCTGCGCGCAGGCACCAGGTGTGGAGTTACGAAGCATACCCTATTCGGACCTTTGAGTCCTTTCTCGTCTTTTAATACCACACAGCGGGTGTCAAAAAAGCTACAAGAGGTAGCGTTATAGATTTTGGTCTGGTTCCGTTCGGCAACTGGCGTTGTGGTTGCTCTTCTATTGGTAGAAAGATGCATGTGCATGTGCGGCTCTCATGCATGCGAGCACTTTGGGCCATTGTGGCTCGCCTCAATCTAATTTGGCCAATGCCATTCGCCTTCCTCTTCCCTTCACGTCACACGCTACATTGTTTGAAGAGAAGAGCCATGAGAGACTTGACTGTAGTATGCTGAACGAAACAGTCCTTTCGAGAACATTTCGCAGCAACATCGAACAATTGTGAGCGGCCAGTATTCCCCTCGTTCACGCGGTCAGACTAGAACTGAACGGTTCCCATTTCTCTTCTTGTTGGCAGGCAGTGCAATGTCGAAACGAGCACTATAACAGCATCTCAGTTTCGGAGAGAAGTAACAACCTTCAATCTATCTTGAGGCACAAATGTCGTGCGTCGCTTTCCATGGCCTGTAAGCGTCTCGGAGGACACAGCCTTTTGACAGATTCGTAGGGCGACGCCCAGCATAAGTCAACAGTGATCATGTTTACTTTATTGAATCCTTGGGAGTAGCTCCTGTAGGATATAAGTATCTCTGTCTTCAAAAGCGCCTGACTAAATACTAGGTCTATATTGGTTCTTTTTCCTGTTCTGGTTCTGGAACCGTGAGACTTGCTACCAATCGAGCACAGCTTCCTTTCACACGATGGACAGTGACATCTTTCCACACGTGCCCATTGAGGCTTACGCCAAGTGTCACTGTCAGGCTGCTAAGGCATGACGCAGTTGACTGTAGCCTGCATCTAGACCATGCCGTTGCATGAGCCCAATAGCGATCGCCGTAACTCGACTTGTGTGAGCCGTGCTTAAGGCAAGATCATGGTTCAGAGGCATGGCATCGCTGATGGCACTATTCTACCTCAAGATGGAGAAGAGCAGCATCGAGATTGCTTGTCCAGGCCGTATTGGAAATATGGTATGGTTGTCGCACCGAATCTCATCTGCATTGCGCAAGTGGTCTTTTTGAAGAGGCTGGGCTGATGCTGGTGGCGCATATGCTTCATGAAGGCTCACCATCATTTCGTGTCAGGGTGGGTAGTTCAGGTAAGAAATCTCACAGGGTTTGCACCGTCTAATTTGACGTTGTCACTGCGCGCGCTTGGTTGTGGGCATCGATACACAATACAGGGCTGGCCGCTTCTTGCGGGCTGTCCCACGATTTCGAATCTCGAGCTACGATAGTCAACTTCAGACTCCCGATGTGTAACTGATATCCATGTTTCGAGAGAGTATGATCCATAGTAGTCTCGACCTGGTAAAGAGCCAGCACGTTTCCAGGACAAATGCGTCCAGGCAGGGATGTCTTCGTGTGCTATGCGTTCAGCAAACCAACGACTCACGGTCTGCTGAAAAAATATCAACCGTGAACTTTTCAATCCAAGGCTTCGTTGATCGGAGGTGGTTGGGGAGGAATGAACCGAGATTATTGGTCAAGGTCTTGGTCGGGTGCTGAGGCACGTCAGCTCATTGGTATACTGAGCGTATGACATTGCTACGCACAGCTGAACCGCGCATGGCCGGTGAGAGCCCTTTATGTTCCGTATGTCGGGAGGCTGGCACTTCATCACTGAGATGGCTGGAAGTATTGGAAAACTACCAGCCACCCCGCCATTCCAATTTATCATATTAACGCGACTGCCGCACCACTATGTCGACCTTCATCAGCGACGCCCAGGCTAGTCAGTCACGTGCGATTTCGCTGAGATGGCCAGCCTACCCTGTCTTTTCTTCTTGCTCCTTTCGCTATGTACTTTCACTTTCCAAGCCGTCATACCAGCTTCTCCTCCGGACCAAGTTCGCGATACGGGTCCCTCGGATGGATGGTCTAAGGAGGCATTGATTACCCTTGTCGGTGTTCCTGTGGCGGTATTTGGGATACTCATTGCTCTTGCTTCGCCCCTTCTTCATCAGTGTATCCGTCGAAAGTTCAACTGTATGCATACCCAGCTCTCGCTTCGACTATTCGAGTATACGTTGACAGACCTAAAGCCTGGCTTCCACGCACTCAGCACGCATCACGACCGCAACTGCAAGAGGAGTATAACGAGTGGTTGGAGTTCAATCGATGGCGTGACATAAGGCATGAAGCAACAGTGTCATGACTCCAGACCATAGAGAAAAATTACTTGGCAACGGAGCACGAGATGGCGTTCTTGGTATGCCCAGTACCTTCGTTAGGTTTGACCTGCTTACACGATTATAGTAGCATAGACATCATGACCCTTCACACATTAGACTATATTACACGACTACTGACCTTCAATCAACGACTCTCCCATCACCAAGCAAAGCATACTAGATCAATATTTAACTTTACGTTGTCGACTTACTCGTTGGCTTTGGACTCGGCCCCAATCATTTCCTTGGTTTTCGACCGCGTATATGGGTGGTTTTCATAAAACCATCGACACACGTGAATAGGAGCATTATCAGCCAATCAAGATTTCCCTGTGCGTACATCCTATAGTGCCTGCGTATAATAGCCAAGGCCCTAGGTTTCAGCTCCCTTGCCAGGTACACAGGGGACAGCACAGTAGGCACCCTACTTCTACGTGTTAGCATAAATAACAGACACATAGAGAGAGCATAGGTAGAATCTATGCTTTGAACTAGACCTGTAGCAATACTCTTAAGCATTGCATGCGTCTCTCTGCTATGCCCTATCCTGTGAGCTCCGGATCACGTGTGTTGAAGATATTGTGAAAACCGTTATATGACCGAAAGGACCACTTGAATTATAAGAGTTTGCAAAAGACGATTTGCACCCTGTGACTTGCAAGGTTGTGCATGGACATAATTGTATGGCAAAATCAGATTTCTGATAACTGAGAGCAACTACAGCAGCATAGCAGTTCTTGAAGTTATTGAGTTACTTGCTATAAGCTATTGCAATTGATTTCTTGGTGTTGTAGCTGTTGCAATGACCCGCCCCACTGGCCACAAACTTGCTTCTACAACCTGCAAGCCCTTCTCAGAGCTGGAGTCAACAGCACACAAATATACTATCAAACAGGCGTTGATCAAAAGATAACAGCCGGTTGGAACTCAACTTGGAATACTAAGGTCAGCTGTACACACCAACTTGTGTGAAGATTGGGCAACTGCATACGCTTTGAAACTGTTGAAGTTGTACTTTAAGCAAAGCTCATAAGCACAATTTGGTTGGATCTCAGGGATAAGTAGAGCATGAAGGAACAAGGGGGTTGATCACCTAAGCAAAGCTTGTGGGGGTCAAGGGTAGCACTGGGGTACTAGGCCGGGTAAAAAACACCGCACTTTTGTCGGTGTAAATAACACTGAAGAAAGTCCGCCGTTTACACCGCATCAGGGGTGTAATTTACACGTAGATGAGTGTATTAACACCGCATACTGATGTGAAAGTGTGATGTATTTACACTGCTAAGCGGTATCTTTTACACTGCGCAGAAGTACGAGTTCAGGTTCATTTATGTGCAGCTAATGCTTAGTGTAGATTTGTTCCTTTCTGTACATATAACGACGGAACCCTGCTTGAGCTGCCTTAACTAAGTACTATTAAAACCTTGCTCAGTTGAATCTTGCTCAGTATACTGTGTAGTTCAGTATGTTGCTGCCAACCCTGACCTAATACGGGATATATGCTGGGGGACATCCTCTTCGGAATAGCTGTGTTTGTCTACCAGGAACAAGTGTTTTTCAGTTGACGCTCCCCTCAGGTAGTAGACCTGTGCAGCGCCCACAAGATCGACAATTCGGTCTATTGGAATGCAGAAAAAGTCAGTGTCGTGCTCATTGAACATCCTCGGCTGTGGTATGTCCTGGCTAGGTGGCTTGACCTTTCGATATCTGGCAATTCCAGCCCACTGAGATGAATTGCTTGGTTCCTTGAACAAAACAACCACAGTGCCAAACGACAGTTGTACAGTTTCCCTCCGGGCGGCTGCAGGTGGGTCTGCGTAGTACATGACCAGCGAATTGTTCCTTGACACAAGCCTTTGGTGAGCTGGTGAAAACGTTCCAACCCTCGCACCAGATGGTAAAATTAGGCTACGGTATACGACTAGATCGGCCGTATGGGTTCCAGTGTGCCAGGATGCCAGGGGGTCATCCACTTTCTGAAGTTCGCGTTGCCAGCATAGTTCCATCGTCTTTGTAGTCCTACCAGATAGTTTATGAAACAGCGGCATGTAGTCATCTGCGTATAGTAGATTGTCGTCTGATGTTGTTGCGTACTGTCCTTCGAATTGCCATTGGGCGTGCAGTCGTTGTTCGCGGTTGAGCAGGTTGATCTCTGCACTTCGATGCTTATACGCTGTTGCAGTGGAGAACCGCCGTACTGTACGAAGGAATCGCTCTAGTGTCCATTGCGCGAAACACAATGGTGGTCCGAAGTCGCGAACATTCTGTCCAAGGTGGAGTAGGTAGTGAAGCTGTATTGTGCACGACGGGAGAAGCTCAGAGTCGCCATAGTAGTAGAGTCTTTCGTACTCGTCCACAAAGGTAACCGCGAGGCCCTCTACCTTAAGAATATCTGCATAGGTAAAGTTCCGCACACTTGTATAGTGCAGCAATTGGCGATAGCGTAGAAAGTTCAAGGCGTAGGGTTCCTGGAGGTAGTGATATAATGCAGGGGCGCCGTATGTCATAAAGTGAGATCGCCATTCGTGCGTAGTCCAGTTACCGAAGCTGCCTGTTCCTCTAGGGGCCGTGCCTACGCGTGTTGGGACCGTGGCTCGCGATGTTAGCACACCATAATCAATCAGTTCCCAGTCGGCTTCTGATATGACCCACGGGTGCCTTAGGACTTCTTGACCTCTCTGCTGATATTTGGTTCCCTTCCAGAGTTTGAACATGGATTTTGGTATATTGTGATTCATTGAGTGCATCGTGTCGATGGGGAAGCTGCGTGGAAAGTGGATAGTTGGCAGGTCCATTAGGATAGACCTACAAGTTACACCAAGGTCTCTTAGAATGTTGGCGTACTGCTGTTGACTGGTGGCGGTAGTGCGATGGTGCTCAAGGCCCTCAATCTGTTCTCGCATGTCTGTGTGAAGAGCTGGCCGTAGGTTCCCGTTGTTTGGATAGTAGTACTTGCCACCTCTTCCCCGTGTGCCGGTGAGTGGACACAGCCGGCAACTTTGCTTTGATTTACCAGGGCTTTTTGTGCCCATCACGTCGGCGATAGCAGGCCCATCTCCAGTTACCAATATCACATGGGCCTTTAGGATGAAATCTTCTCTTGATTCCCCGTCGTGAACGTTGACTCCACTGTGTAACTCACGAAGCTCGGTAACCAGTGGATCCAGCCATGTGTCAGCGAAGTCCTTGTTGAAGCCTCCAGGTATAAGGTGGGTAGTTAGTGCGTTTGAAGCGTTCTCCCTTATACTTGGGTGCAGATTCAGGATATATAACACGACTGGTGTTACTGTTTGACGCTTTTTCGGCTGCTTGACGGTCCCGATAGCATCTAATGTAAGTCGCAGGGCTAGATGCCTGTCGTCTTGGAAATAACCAGCTGACCAGCATTCTCGAAACCAGTCACCGTCAAACACATCGCCTCGGTGTCCGTTATCAGGCTGTGCAGGGTCGAAGCTTGCTCTGTAAGAGGTTAATTGTTTTGACCTCCCAGCATCGCTGTACTGGAGGCGAAGTCGTGGTAGTAGTGGGATGTACTGGAATGAATAAACTGCACGTCCATCCTGGTTGAAGCGGTGTTTACCGCAGGATGGACACTGAGACGCAGCTGATAGTCTACCCGTGTATGCTACGCAGCCGTCAGAGCAGCATGGTAGGTGGGTTGGCGTGATAACATCTCCAAGCAAGTCGTCAACAGCGTTACGCCCCTTCCGTATTGGGTCGCCAATGTCGACACCGTAGTGTTTAGTTATAGCCTTGCGCATCTTCTTCACTCTTGCCCTTGGTGTACCAACAAAAGCATCGAACATGTCCAACGCCCTTAATTCCAGATCATGCGTTGATGTTTCGAAGCCTCTGTTGGTATCGGTGTCGACGGCGGTGATATCTTCTAACCAATCTGCCACGTTGGGGATATCATCAGCCTCTTCCTGGCCTTGGTGAATATAAAGGTCGTGCGGATTTTGGGTGTTGGAATCAACGTTGGAGTTGCTGGTCGTATCGTAAGCATGATTAGATGATGCCGCCTTGTCTGCTAACTCAGCTTCAAGATCTGTGAAAGGGATATGCTCGTTGAGACAGGCTTCCTGGTGGCGTCTTTTCTGCTTCTTGGTTATGCGGTGCCGCGAGCCTTTATGGAGAGGGAGTCGACACTCGCACCACACCCTTCGTGTGTTACGAGAATCTCTGCGGCCCGATAACACTGGTGATCCAGCGTTTATTGTAAACATAGTAATTGTTTAAAAGTATGTGTAACAGAGATATGTTGCGCAATAGCACAGAGGTATTGCTACTACTTGTAGCTGTAGTTGTATTCTGCAACGCGCCAAGAGAAAATCTTCGTAAGACATATAGAGCCACCTAGCAGTAGCGTAAGAAAGCGGGGAAGCTGAATTACAGTTTAGTCTAGATAGAGTGAGTTAGCTGCTGCACTGTGATATCATACAGGACAGTGTTAACGTTAGTTCCAAGCGTAGAAGCTAAATTACACTCCAGGGTCTGGGATAATAACCCGGTCAGCCGTGTATTAATATTATTCCAACAGACCTAGACTTAGGGTTTTTACACTCACAGAGCAAATTCTGTAACATGCCTACTGCTCCTTTAACCCCCGAGCCTACACCAGCTAAATCGTTGGCAACAAAAGCTGCTGCGGCAGTAAAGCCACCAGACGCTCTTCTCCTTACTCCTACACGGCCAAAGCGAGCAAGAAAAGCCGCTCCTGTACACGTCCCCGAATGCGAGAAGACTGGCAACGACCACCCTAGGAACTCCCTCTACTTTCCGCAACTGACCGACCTGTCAGTACAGCTTGCTGGCGTGTTCCGACATCTCAGTTTGGACTATATCAATGTGGCTACGTACAACAAGACCGATACTCTCCTTGCACGGAGACTGTTGGAGAGAGACGTTAAGGAGTATCGCAAGCGTATAGCAACCGGTTCAGCTCGAGTTCAACAGAACACTGTCCTTCGAGCCCTTATCCTGTTCTCTTCTTGCAGCCACCACGCTACGCAATACTTGGAACATAGCGCAGATGACCGGATTGCTTGGTTGACACAGCTGAACACTGAAGGAGTATGGCTTAAGCCCTTGTGGGAGAAGGACGCCGCAACACGGATGGTGGGCTTGATGGAGCAAAACAACCAGGATCTCTCAATGTTCTGCCCCCTAGAAGTCGTGTACAGTGTTGTATATAACTCTTACTTTCTGATGCTGTTTGCTCGGTATGAGTACAGCGAGTTGAGTGAGGAGTTGCGTCTACTAGATGCTGCACCGTACTCATGGCATGACTTATCAGCCCTCCGAAAGGAGTATTTCCGTTCGAATTGTGCTGGGGAGCTCCCTCTCGATAAAGCTGTATAAATATTATACCAGTTCTGTGTGTCTGTATATTGACATGTTGCCTAATGTAGATCAAGAATAGCACACGGCATCTGGCAACTCTCTCTACAGTGTTATTGCTTATATAACTTACAACTTCGCCTTCCCAAGCACCTTTTTAGGACTTCATTAGCTCAAAAGTACTTGCTGTATATTATAGTCTGATAGCAGTAAGCTGTGACGACGCCTGAATATTTGTTAGCTAATAGCATGCCAGAATCTCGCATCTTCACCTTCACCGTGAGCGTTGGCCCTTGCGTTGCCAAGAGCTTGCCAGCCATTGCCTTTATAACAACGAGCTCCCCCATCGCCCATCGCCCAAACACCAACTCACCAGCTTCCTATCGAACCCGCTAAGTATTGCCCTTCCCAGTATAAGCAACGCTGATAGCCTGCAGGACAACCTAACCGAACGCCGCCTTGCCCCTATCCGCTCACCTAACCCGCTGGGAAGTACTCCTCTATTCGACGCTGACAATCACTCACATCACACCAGCTACCGCATACGTCCATCTCGGAGCACACCTCATCAAAGCCCCGGAGCAGACCGAGTCAAAAAACAAATACACCCCAGAGCACAACTGGATCGTCCGAAAGCCCCGGAGCACACCGAGTGAACAAGCAACTACACCCCAGAGCACAACTGGGTCGTCTTAAAGCCCCAGACGCACTGGGTGAATGGAGTAAAGCGGGCTTCGGCTTGCGCAATTGTGCTTAGGCACACACAGTGCTTCGGCACACAGTACCATACTAGCGGTAGTTATACCTCGCCTCAGGACCCTTGGGCTATGTTTACTCTGGCTTGGCTGATGGCTCGTACGCTACCACCACACATCTCTTGGTCGCTGGAGCTCCGGCTCCTCAAGTACTTACGCTTGATACGCGA